>NW_026000185.1:7922742-7948393 GCF_001458135.2 Marmota marmota marmota | reverse complement strand
TCCAGTGTGCTGTGGTGGTCCTCGCCCGGGCCCCAAGCCAGCCCACTGCGGCGCGCCGAATCCCTGGACCACCACAGCACACTGGACCTGCAGTCCCCGCGGCCTGCCGCCCTCCTGCCAGCCAAGTTCCACGACTGTAATGGGCAGACAGTGGCCCTGCCCAGTGAATTCTTCCTGCGCATTGACAGTCACAAGGAGGACACAGTTGAGCTGGATGACGATGTGGAAGACGTGAGTGGGCCCCAGCAAGACCCACAGCTGTCCCTGTGCTGTTTTGGGCCCATTGTGGGTCAGGGCAGCAGACTAGCCAGGGGTGGAGTTCAGCTCTGGGGATCCCAATTGGCCCCCTGCCCTCAAGGCCGGCCCTCCCTTGTGGTCAGCCACTGCCTGGAGCCTCCTTGGTGAAGCAGGCAGTGTCTGCCAGGCTGGGTGCCTCAGGGGCCCCACCAAGCTGGCCAGTGGACTCGCTGTAATCACTGCCCATTGCCTGGGAGTGTGGGAAGGTGAGGCTCCTGGCAGACAGCAGGAGGGAGGGGCAGCCCCAACAGGCACCTGGGTGGACTGGCCCCCAGGAGGGACAAGGCAGCGCCTGGGGTCTGAGGGCTACCTCCCCTCCCCAGAGCTGCTGCTTCCGCCTACACAAGGTGCTGGAGCCCTACACGCCCCAGTGGTGCCGCAGCCGCGAGTCCTGGGCCCTCTACCTCTTCTCCCCGCAGAACAGGTGAGAGGACAGGGGGGCTGGCGGGTGACCCCAGGGCCGCAGCTGCTGTGGGGCCCGCCAGCCACACTCACAGCCCCCTCCCCAGGCTGCGTGCCTGCTGCCAGAAGGTCATCGCGCACCGGATGTTTGACCACGTGGTCCTCGTCTTCATCTTCCTCAACTGCATCACCATCGCCCTGGAGAGGCCAGACATTGACCCCGGGAGCACCGTGAGTTGCCGTCGGAGGCCACTGGGGCAAGGCCGGGCAGGGCAGAGTGCAGCTTTCCCACCGGACTTTCCCTGCAGGAACGGGCCTTCCTCAGCGTCTCCAACTACATCTTCACAGCCATCTTCGTGGTGGAAATGATGGTGAAGGTAGGTCTCTCCACTGCCCCGCCCTAGCCCGCCCACTGCCAAGCCCCGCCCACAGCCCTGCCTGTGGGCCTCCCACCTAGCCCAAGTACCATCCCCAGGTGGTAGCCCTGGGTCTGCTGTGGGGCGAGCGTGCCTACCTGCAGAGCAGTTGGAACGTGCTGGACGGGTTGCTGGTCCTGGTGTCCCTGGTGGACATCGTTGTGGCCATGGCCTCCGCTGGTGGTGCCAAGATCCTGGGCATTCTGCGCGTGCTGCGCCTGTTGCGGACCCTGCGACCTCTGAGGTAGGGCAAGGACAGGAACAGGGATGGGAGGACAGGGGGCCACCAAGGGTGGAGGTGTGGCCTTTGAGGTAGGACAGAGTCGGGAGGATGGGGTGGGGCCACCACAGGTGTCCAGAGCGGACGAGGCGTGGCCCACCCCACCTGGTAGCCGCTGTGTGGCTCAACCACGCGTGCCCTCCACTGGGCCAGGGTCATCAGCCGGGCTCCAGGCCTCAAGCTGGTGGTGGAGACGCTGATCTCATCGCTCAGGCCCATCGGGAACATCGTACTCATCTGCTGCGCCTTCTTCATCATCTTCGGCATCCTGGGGGTGCAGGTGGGTGGGCTGCCGCCCAGGTGGACAGGTCTGGGGGCCACTGGGCGGGTGCCCCGGGTGACAGCCGTGCCCGGTCAGCTCTTCAAGGGGAAGTTCTACTACTGCGAGGGTGCCGACACCAGGAACATCTCCACCAAGGCTGAGTGCCGGGCTGCCCACTACCGCTGGGTGCGGCGCAAGTACAACTTCGACAACTTAGGCCAGGTGGGCGCGGTGCGTGCGGAGCCTCCAGGGCAGGGCTGACCACTGCGCGGCCCTGTTGGTGACCCATCGCACTCGCAGGCGCTGATGTCACTGTTCGTGCTATCGTCCAAGGACGGCTGGGTGAACATCATGTATGACGGACTAGACGCCGTGGGCATTGACCAGCAGGTGCGCGGGCTGGGAGGCCACAGAGGCCTGGAGTCACCCTTTGTGTCCTGGGGCTCCCGCCGTGGGCGTGGCGGGCGGAGGGCAACACACCGCCTCGTGTGCCATAGCCCGTGCAGAACCACAACCCCTGGATGCTGCTGTACTTCATCTCCTTCCTGCTCATCGTCAGCTTCTTTGTGCTCAACATGTTCGTGGGCGTGGTGGTGGAGAACTTCCACAAGTGTCGGCAGCACCAGGAGGAGGAGGAGGCGCGGCGGCGGGAGGAGAAGCGTCTTAGGANCCCTGACATTTCCCCCACCCCCAGCAGGCCCCTGGCAGGTCCTTGGCATTACACCCACCCTTGATAGGCCCCCAGTGTCCCCCCTACCCCTGGCAGGGCCCTGGTGTTACCCCTGCCCCAGGCATGCCCCGCCCCTGGCAGGCCCCCAATGCCGCCCCTCACTGCGGCCCTCAGACGTCTCCTTGTCTTTCCAGGCACTTTCCCCAGCCCAGGTACCTGCCCTGCCCGCATGCTCAGCCCGCTAACGCTGGCCGGCCGTCACACCGCATGGGGAAGGAACACAGGCTCGCTGGGGTCCCCCAGGGTGGGCATAGGCTAGGGCCAGGTGCCAGCGGGCGGGGGGAGGCTGTGGCTTGCTCTCCAGTGTCCATGCCGCTGCCCCCGCTCTGGCCTGTCCCTCTTTGCAGCTTGCATGTGTGTGTCTCTGCTGTCTCTTGGGACAAAAAGTGTCCCCTGGCTCTGACGGCTGTGGCTGCTCCGTCTTCTGTGCAAGCTGCCATCCCCCTTGGCTGCCTTAGCTGAGCTGAGCTGAGCTCTCTAGTGACTGCATGCTAGACCAAGGAGCATGAGCCTCCAGGGTGGGGGGTCGCTCTGGTCAGCACCTGCTCTCCCTTGCCCTAGGCCTTCAGCCCCAAATTTGCGGTTGCGTGCCAAGGTGGCCCCGGGGCACAGGGCAGCCCACACCGTTCCTGCAAGAATTGGCAGCACTACAGGGCTGCTGTGGGCAGGGCACTTCGCAGACAGACCTTCAGGGGCACATAGAGGAGGCACTCCCCAGGGAGGTCCTGCCTTCCTGTCATGAGCCCTACTGACCTCAGAAGGCTGACCCCAGACCACTATCACCAGGTGCCCCTTGGGAGATGGCACAGGAAGGGACTTTACTTGTGGCCAGGGTACATCCCTACCTAGGCAGGCCCACGGGGTCTGGACTGGGAGATAAGGGGCTGCCCTGCCCAGCCTTTCATCCCAATGCTGGTCCATGGCCAACATGGCCAGATCTCCTGCTGGCCAGCCTGAAGTTTCAGGAGGGCAGTTCTGGTGCAGGGACCCGGGTAGAATGCAGGAAGGCCGCCTCAACTTCTACACCCTTCCTGGGGGCTGTCCAGACCTCCCAGTCCAGGAGGCCGACCTACCCCAAGGCCTCCCTGCAATCCCAGCCCATGGACTCTCACAGAACTGCCTTTCTACAGCATGGGTCCCTTTCCAAGAGAACGCCCTCCTCTGGCCTCCTGCAAGCCCCCAAGGGGCCGACCAGGACAGCTGGGCCCTCCTTGAGCTGTCCCGCTCACTTGGCGCTGGCTGCTCACGACCCCTCTCCCTGCAGAGGCCCAGCGCCGGCCCTACTACGCTGACTACTCCCAGGCACGCCGCTCCATCCACTCTCTGTGCACCAGCCACTACCTAGACCTCTTCATCACCTTTGTCATTGGCCTCAACGTCATCACTATGTCCATGGAGCACTATGACCAGCCCAAGGTGGGCCCAGTGGCACAGCCGCAAGTCCAGCCCAGCTTTGCTGCTGTCCAGCCAAGGGTGTTCTTTAAATACCAGGCCCAAACCCACAGCACCTGCCCAGGAAAGCGCTCTCAGCCTAAGGCTGGCTATAAATGTCCTTGGCAAGGGATGGCCTGTGCCCCTCATGCTCCCTGCACCTGTGTCTCTGGCCCCTAGTTGGGGTGTAGAATGGTAGAGCCTTCCAACAGAAGCAGCTTAGCCTGAGGAACATGCCTTGCTGTGAGGCTGGGCACAAGGGCGTGGTGGGGCGAGGGCCTGTGTCCCCCCCAGACTTAGTGGCCTTACCTGGGTGACGCTTCCCAGGCTTCTTAGGCATCCAGGTCAGCAGAGCTGGGGCCACAGTGGCCAGGCGCAGTTGCAGGCCCTGCACGCTGAGAGGGCCCTTACTGTGTCAAGCGTCAACTGTGTGCTGTGCTAGAGATGGGAGACCTGACCGCCCAAGCACATGCTGCAGGGTGTCCTGGGGCTGGGGCCTCATGACCGCAGGAGGCCACTTGAGCAGGTAGAGTCGGCAGGGGCGACTCAGGGCCTCTTCAACCAGCTTGCCCCTCTGTCCCCCAGTCGCTGGACGAGGCCCTCAAGTATTGCAACTACGTGTTCACCATCGTCTTTGTCATTGAGGCTGTGCTGAAGCTGGTGGCCTTTGGGTTCCGGCGGTTCTTCAAGGACAGGTTGGTGGGTCCCCTAGCAGCCCTGAGGCACCCTGGGTTTTCTTGGAGTCCTGGCTGTCCTGGGACAAGTGCAGGTGGCAGGCAGGAGACTCCTGCCCTGGCCCTGAGTGGGCTCTGGGGTGGTGGCTGTGCTCAGCTGCGCCCTCTGCTGGCCAGGTGGAACCAGCTGGACCTGGCCATCGTCCTGCTGTCCATCATGGGCATTGCCCTGGAGGAGATTGAAATGAATGCCGCATTACCCATCAACCCCACCATCATCCGCATCATGCGTGTGCTCCGTATCGCCCGTGGTAGGTGTCCACCTGGGGTCCCCTAGACTGTCAGTAGAACCTTCTGATGGCCTCTGAGGCCTAGACAGAGCAGGATGGGCCACTGACAGGTCTGAGTCGCCTGAGATGTCTGCAGCTAACAGGGTAGTCCTGTCTTCCAGACAGGGAGCGCAGGGTCGGTTTCCAGGGTCTTTGGATCATCGGGTGGGGGTCAGCATGACTGCTAACACTCAGCTCCTGACCCTAGTGCTGAAGCTGCTGAAGATGGCCACAGGCATGCGGGCCCTGCTGGACACTGTGGTTCAAGCCCTGCCCCAGGTAGGTCAGGGTCTGGGCACTACCTGAGGGTGGGCATTGTGAACTCTCAAAGGACAAGACCTCGGGGAGGGCCTGGCTCACCATCCCCCTCCTCCCTCACATCCATGTGTGTAGCTCAGCTGAGCTGGAGGAGGGGTGCAGGTCACCTGCTTTCACCTGTCTTACGGCAAGAGCAGTGACCAGTGCCTTCCATGACCAGTGTACTTTCAGAGGTCAGGGGCCACAGAGCCAGGGAGGGGCTGAGGCCAGTGGGGACCACGGTGAGCCTGATGTGGGTAGAAGACTGGCCCAATGTCCACAATACTGTACCCACAGTCCCACCTGTCCTTTCTGGCCTCAGGCTGAAAGGTACCAGTTGCATGGCCCTGTCTACACAGAGTCCAGTCCCCCTGCTCCCCCTGGCCATGGCCCAGCCTACTGGCCATCCACCCATGTGCCCTGCCCTACAGCTGATGACCTAGTGCCCAGTTGCCTGCCTCCTCACCCAACGCCAGCAGCCACCCACTCCCCTGTCTCCCCAGGCTTTTTCCAGCCACCTCCCCACCGTGTGCCCGACCACCCGCCCCACCAGCCCTCCACCCCCACCATCTTTAGCAGCATGTTTCATCCCATCTGAGTGACATGCTGGTTGGTGCTCTACCCTCTGCCCAGCCACCCATAGGGACAGGAGGGAGGCCCAGGCCTGGCCACACCCAGCCTTGTAGGGTGCTGGAGCAGGTGCTGAGGTGCCAGCCGTTCAGAAGCTGCGGGGCTGCACAGATTCTCCAGGGAGGCAGGGACAAGGCCTCTGGTGGCACTCCTGTCCACTGAGCCTTGGCCCAGGGCCCTGCCATGGGGACCCCAAGGCAGAAGTGGCCCCTGCACAGTGCAAACAAGAGCCCTCAGCAATACCCTCTGGGCCTCAGGAAGAGCACATGCTAGGAAGAGGGTGGACAGCCCCAGGGCAGCGGCTCAGGGGTGGACAGTTGGGCAAGCAGGGTGGGCATGAGCTATGGAGGGTTAGAGACTGGGGGACAGGGAAAGGTCAGGCCAACTCGGGAGGGGCCCTGGACCTGGGGCCAGAACGGGAGGTCCAGGAGACTCTAGGGCCAGGAGGGTCACAGAGCTCGGGTCCTCACCCCACCTTGCCTGGGCCAAGTGCGGGAACAGGTCCACGGGCTGGGCCGAGGGCTGACCTTGTTCTGCTTCTCTCTCGTGTAGGTAGGGAACCTTGGCCTTCTTTTCATGCTCCTGTTTTTTATCTATGCTGCCCTGGGAGTGGAGCTGTTTGGGAGGCTAGGTGAGTGTGGCCACGCCACCTACTCCCTGCTGGGCACCGCCAGTCCCAGGGGATCAGGAAGGCTCCCTCTTCCTCCACCCACACAGGCCTGCAGCTGGCTCAGGATCCTAGCCCCAACCCAGGCAGGCCACAGACCCCTGGTGTCCTTCCCCACTCTCCCACTGGCCCCTTGGGCCTTCACCCCGTGAGGTCAGCACTAGAGCACGTGCACAGGTGGTTCCCTCTGTCCTCCAGAGGTGGCCCCAGGCAGGACTGCACTTGGGCCTTAGCACACACCAACCTGCTGACCCCCTGTGGCCGCCAGGAAGCAGGTGCTGGCAGTGTGTCCTCTGGATTGTCACTTAAGACTCTGACCCAGTCCGAGCCAGGGCAAGTGGGGACCCTCCAGATCAGCCCCGTCCTTGCTGAGCCTGCACTAGCTGTCCTGCCAGTGCTGGGAGACTGTGGTGGAGGCTTCCATGCTGACGAGCAGGGTGTCCCCTGGCAGAGTGCACTGAGGACAACCCCTGCGAGGGCCTGAGCAGGCACGCCACCTTTGCCAACTTCGGCATGGCCTTCCTCACGCTGTTCCGCGTGTCCACCGGGGACAACTGGAATGGGATCATGAAGGTAGGGCAGGAGCTGCCCTGGGTGGGGCCCGGGTGGCCAGGGACAGCGCAGTGACTGGCTGCCTCCGCAGGACACACTGCGGGAGTGTGCGCGTGAGGACAAGCACTGCCTAGGCTACCTGCCGGCACTGTCGCCCCTGTACTTCGTCACCTTCGTGCTGGTGGCCCAGTTCGTGCTGGTCAACGTGGTGGTGGCCGTGCTCATGAAGCACCTGGAGGAGAGCAACAAGGAGGCCCGCGAGGACGCCGAGATGGATGCCGAGCTCGAGCTGGAGATGTCGCAGGGGCCCCCCGCCCGCCCCTCACCCCCAGAAAGCCCAGACACAGGCCCAGATGGCCCCACCCTCTTGGCCGTGCGCAAGGTGTCTGTGTCCAGGACACTCTCACTGCCCAACGACAGCTGCATGTTCCGGCCCGTGGCACCCGCCACGGCCCCCCAACCCCACCCCCTGCAGGAGGCCAGGATGGAGACCTACGCGGGCAGCACCCCCTCAGGTGTGACCCCTGGGGGGCCAAGAGGACGGGGCTGGCAGAAGGGAGGATGGGGTTGGCAAGTCGCGGGTGGGGGATGGCGGGGTTGGGGCACAGGACACCTGGTTCAGCTGCGTCCCTGCCCCAGGCTTGGTCACCTCCGCTCACTCGCCGCCCCTGGAGCCTTCTGCCTCCCTGCAGGTCCCATCAGCCACATCCCCACCTGCCAGGGGCAGCGACCCTCAGTGTACCCTGTCCCCCCGTGGCGCACCCCACTCCCCCAGCCTCAGTCGGCTGCTCTGCAGACAGGTAGGGACCCTCATCCCGCAGGCCTGGGGGGCTTCATGGGGTTCCTTTTCCCTTTGATAGGTGGTGCTGAGGCCTAGGGTGAGCAGGTGCTGTGTCCTTAGGCTCAGATTGTTCCATCTGCCCCTTGGCAGACCTCAGGGCGTCAAGCCAGTGGTGGTTTATGGTAGCACAATGGCAGACCCCAGCTTATAACTGCAGAGCTGGTCACAGGGCCCAAGAGTCGTCCTCAGGCAATAGCCTTGGGCCCTCACAGTGGCAGAGTGCCGGCTCCTGGGTCCTAGCTGTGCCTGGCCTGCCAAGGCTGACCCACAGCCCCTACCTGTTCTCCCCAGCTCCTGTGGCCAGCAGGAGAGCCCCTTGCTGCTTGGGAGCTCTCAGGGTATCCCATCCTCCTGGTGTCTAGATGGGCTGTGAGGCCTGGGCCCCACCCTATGCCCCACCCTGTGCCCCTCAGCACATCCTGGACCCTGTGCAGGCTCTGCCCTCCGGAGCTCAGGCCTCCAGGGCTTCCCCTCCACTGGTGGCTGCAATGGATGGCTCCGGTCCCTCAGAGCCTCACAAATCCCTGCTCACACCAGCAGCTCCCTGCCCCCTCATCCTGCTGGCCAAAGTCCCATTCCTCACCTTGAACTGGTGTCTCTGCAGGAAGCCATGCGCAGAGAATCGCTGGAAGAGCAGGCTGATGGTCGTGGGGACAGTGCCCCGGGATCCACAGAGTCTTTTGAGAAGAGCCCAGCCAGGCAGGACTCCCTGGGGGGCCCCCCACGGTCCCCGCCCTGCTCCCCACGGCCTGCCAGCATTCGCACCCGCAAGCACATGTTCGGACAACGCTGCATCTCCAGCCGGCTGCCGGCCCCTAGTGGAGATGAGGCTGAAGCCTCAGACCCAGCTGACGAGGAGGTCAGCCACATCACCAGCTCTGCCCAGCCCTGGCCCTTGGCCTCAACTCATAGCCTTGCAGCCTCCCCGGTGACCTCCCCTGTGGCCCGAGGGGTGGCAGGCAGCGCGCAAGACCTACGCAGGTTCTGCAGTGTGGACGCCCAGGGTTTCCTAGACAAACCAGGCCGGGTGGACATGCAGAGGTGGCCCTCCATGGAGCTGGGTAGCGGGGACAGCCACCTGGATCCCAGGGAGGTCAAGGCCTGGGTCCCTGAGCTCGAGCCAGCCCTGGGGGCACGCAGGAAGAAGAAGATGAGCCCCCCCTGCATTTCTGTGGATCCCCCAATGGAGGATGAGAGCTCTACCCGGCCCCCTGCAGCAGAAGGTGGCAGCAGCACCCTGCGGCGCAGGACCCCATCCTGCGAGGCTGCCCTGCACAGGGACTGCCTGGAGCCCACCGAGGGCCCAGGTGCAGGAGGGGACCCTGCAGCCAAGGCGGAGCGTTGGGGCCAGGCCTGCCGATCAGAGCATCTAACTGTGCCCAGCTTTGCCTTTGAGCCACTGAATGTGGGGGGCCCCAGTGGAGACCCTTTGCTGGACAGTGACCACAGTGGGACCCCAGAACCCACAGCTTCCTTCTCAGGGGCCACAGCATCTCTAGAACCCCATGAAACAGAGCCACCCTTGCCCTCTGGAGATGCCCCACAGAAGGACCAGGAACTATACCTCACAGTTCCCCAAACCCCGCTAAAGAAAGCAGGGTTGCTCCCAGCCACCCCTGCCCTGGGTGACAGTGCAGATGGATCTGTGTAGCTTGGGCTGATGCACACAGGGCTTTGATCCTGGGACTGGGAGCATCCCACAGAGGGGCGCCCAAGCAAGCTGTGAGCAGACCCCAGCTTGCCCCTGCTGTGGACGGAGGGGCCTGGGAAGAACGTCAGAGCAGGGAGAAGGGTGGACACCCCTTCTCCACGCGTGGGGAGCAGCCTCTGGGTCCCACAAGCCTCCACCGTGCAGATTCAGTTTGGGGTTTTCCTGAGTTTTGCCACCACTGCCCGAGGTGCTGGGGACAGGAGAAAGACCGGCAGCTCCTCGATGGAGGCCCCACAGCTCTAGCCTCGCAGTCCACGTGACTGTGTAGGGAACACACGCTTGGACCTCTCACCCTAGCAGAAGCCTCACACCCCGAGGCCACTGCAGCCAACCCCACCTTTGCTCAGAGTCTGAGTCCTTATCATCCTTTGTCACCCCCAGTGCACTCCGTCCCCATGTCACTCCCTGCCCCATCCCCTGAGTGTTCCAGAAACATCCCCGGGACTCTGGGAATGTCCACGTCACCAGGGAGACAGAAGCCGCGCAATAAGACACCTGACCTTTCCCCATTGGGCCCTGTACATCCAGGATTTTTGGCCTGGGGATTCAGTCCTTTGTTTTGTTCCCTTTGTTTTATAAATCCAGGTTAAATGTTGCAATAATCTGATACAGAAAACTCAGCTTCTTAAGGGAAAAGGGAGGGCCGGGAACAAAGCAGAATAAACACTAACTTATTTAAGAGACTTCCTGTTGTGTCAGAGACAAGTCCTGGAGCTACCAGGGAGGGGCAAGCCAGGTTCTGTGCAGCCAGCACTTGGCCAGCAGCAGCACCAGGAAGACCGGGAGAAAGAGCCCAGCCAGGAGAGGGGAGTCCTGGGTTTCCCAGCCCCAAGGACCCCAATTCTGGGGTGAGGAATTCACATGGGGATGTGGCTGTAGGCCCAGGCCCGTCAGGATGGATGCAGCCTCGCCCCAGCGGACCACGCCAGCCTGCAACCAGGTCCCATCCACCTGGCAGGCCTCCGGTCATCCTGGAGGGCAGAGCAAGGTGAGGGCCAGTGGTGGTTGGTGGGGAGTCTTGCTGGACTCCAGGCCCCAAGCCCTCCACTGTGCCCTAGGCCCACCTAGCAGGGTATGCCAGCACACAGCACACAGCATGTCTGACCTGATAGTGCTGCTATCCATGCTGGGGTAGGACTGGCTGCAGGTCTCTGTGTCCACCATGCCTCCTACAGGCTGTATGGGGGCCACAGAGGCTCTGGGGATGGGGCAAGTTCGGGGGAGAATGGAGCACCAGCCCCCACACTTGCAGAGTGGGCAAGGAGCTGGTTCCTTGGTACATGCACCAAGGTTGGTGGGCCAATTCCCCTCTTCCCGCCACGGTCCAGAGGATGTCAGGGGGCTCCTTGCCTCCCTCCTGCATGTGATCCCAGCCCATCACTCAACACCCATCCCAGGGTGGAAGTCAGCTGAGACCTTGGGGAGGCAGGCAAGATCTGGCTGCAGAGGGTCACAAGGGTGACCAGTTGCACCAAGGCAATGTCCCTTCTAGACCCTGGTGGTCCAGGGGAGTTGGAGTACAGGATAATTCATCTCATGGTGGAGACATTAGGAGACAAAGGTCTTCAGCTCTCCCAGGTGGACCTGGTAGTCACATGAATTCAAGGACCTGGAAGGGTGGGGTGGATGGGTGTGGTGGCACCCCTGCTGTGAGGGCAGCCAGCTGCACAGGCAAGAAGTCAGTGTCCAGCCCACCAGACTCCACCCCATCAGAATCCATGTCCAGCTCATCCCCCTCAATCTTCAGGTGTGGAGGATTGACGGCATCTCGGGCTCCTGCTGCCTGAGCTGGAACATATCCAGAGGGGCAGATTGCAGATTTCAGTAGTGTGAGAGAGAGAGCCACTCTCCCCCTCCAGGTATACAAAGACATGCAGAAGCTTCTTCCTGCTGGTTAGGGTCCGGAGACTTCCAAAGTCAGTACCAGTCTGGTGGCCAGGAAGGCCTCAGAGCCCTGGGGCTGCCTGCTGCCATACCATAGTCCCCCTTGTTGCTGACGAGGACAGGTTCCAGGCTCAGAAGTGAGTCAAAGGTCAAGAGGAGCCCTCTGCACTGCCAGTGTGCCCACAGGCCTGGACATTCACACTGCCCCCACTCACCCTGGACACACCCAGAGAAGCTGTGGGCAGCAGTGAGCACCCACCACAGCAGAGGCTGGTCTACCATGGCCTCACCCCGGCCTGGGCAGCATGGCCCCTCACGATTTGGTCCCCTGTATCTAAAACCTGAGACTGTCCACACCCTGAGACAGAAGAGAAGGGGTGGCTGCTGGCTCTCCAGAGGCCAGCGTCCTGCCTGCTACCGCTTCCCCACTGCCCCTCCCATCTTCCAGGGGGTCTCCCTCTTGCGACTTCAGTTCCCCACCTGCTGGGCCCTCCCTGGAGAAATGACACCCCAGAAGCCCATGTGCTGGTTTCTAAGTACCATGATCCACACATTGTAGCAGGGCCCCTTGGAGTGACAGGGGGCTGGACCAGGGCAGGCACCCCCAGGAATCCAGGGGGGCTCAGAATGACAGGAAATAGGAAGACCCAGGTAGCGGGGGAGGGAGGGAAGGCTGGTTGGCCAAGCAGGGATGAGAACTAGACAGAGGTGGCATCACATTAACTGGAAACTGTGCCGAATGCCCCCAAATTCTGCGCTATATCGTGGTTAGAGTCTTCTTGCGAAAGTTTCCCCTCAGATGTTGGTAAAGGCTAAGTCCCTGAGGTCAGCATGCAGGGCCCTCCCTGGCCAGCTCTGGGTCAACTTGAGCTTCCACCTACTGGCAGCAATAGATGACAACGTGGTCAACCAGTGAGATGGGAAGCTGGTGCAGGCTGGTGGGAATGGCCCCTGCCCAAGCAGGAAAGTCATTGAGGGGGAAGGGGACAGTGTAGCTGATCCAGAGCTGGTGGTGCCTCTGAGCCACAGCTGTGCTGTGAGGCCAAAAGTATCTGCCAAAAATACAAACTAACCACCAAGGGGACAGAGGTCCCTTCACAGGGCAGCTCCCCAGCAACCCCTCAGCCAGGACACCCAAGTGCATACTCCAGCATGTGGCCTCCCTGGGCCTCCAGGCACCACCTGTGACAAATACCCTGTCCCCCCTGAGCTTTTCCCACCAGTCCTCCCCTCCACTCCCCACACATCACTTGAGGACATACCTGGCTGCAGAACCTGATGGACACCTTAGGGACAAACAGAAGACAGGCCTGTGATGAGGGAAGGACTGTCAGCTCGGCAGACCCAAGAGATGCCCTCCAGGCCCCAGGGTGAGGCTGGGGTGGATGTCCCCATCCCAAGCTGAAGCCAAGATCCATCTGGCCTGGCAGGTGGGGCCAGAGCAAATGGGCTGGTTGCCAGTTGTCCTCCAAAGCCCAGGGCAGGGAGAAACCAGCCACAGGCCATAAACAGCAACTGAGAGGCACAGCACTGCCCAACCCCAGCCTGCCTCACCCCTCCAGGTGCCCCTCAAGGGGGAACTTACACAGTACCCCCTGACCCTGTGCGCTGGCCCAGGCCTGATGTCCAAGGAGCACACCAGGACCTGAGAGGAAGGGCTCAGCCTCCTGAAGCACCACACTTCCTGCTGGGGCTGCTGGCTCTCTGGGCCCCCAGGACCAGGCATGTGGAGCCAGGATAGTCCTGGGCTTCCCGGCCCCTAGGCCCCTAATTCTGGGGTGAGGACCCCGTTCACATAGGAATGTGGCTGTAGGCCCCAGGCTGGTAAGGATGAACGCAGCCTCACCCTAGCTGACCAGCTTTAGCTCTGTGTTTGGTGGCAAGTACAGCAGCCCCAGGTGAACAGAGAGTACTGGGTCCACCAATCCCAGCCAAGATGCAGACATCCCCCAGCAATGCCACCATCCTCACACCTAGGCTGGGACACACACCAGGCACAACAGGAGGCCACGGGTCTGAGGACTGTGGTGTCTGCCCACTGCAGGGACAGGATAGTTGACCTTGAGGCCTGGACCTGTAGGGTGGTGGGGGACAGCCACACACCTGTGCCCTGGGCAGGGAGTGAGGAGGAGGAGAACAGGGCTCCACCAAAGGCCGCACCTGCTACTGTATCTCCATGTGGTCACTACCCCGGGGAACAAGCTTAGTGACACAGAGAGACCACACAGGGACAGGATGGGACCCGGGCATCCCTGCAAACCCGGACGGTGGATTGGGTCCTTGCCACCTTCTCCAGGAAGCCCTCCCTGGATCCTGCAGCTCACACCTCCCCAGAGAGCCTCTGGGAGCCCTGCCTTTGGGGTTCTCCTCCTGAGACCCAGAAGCCTGGGGGAGACAGCTCAGGACTCCATGATAACCTGCCCTCCAGGATGTCCTGTCCTCACATCCCTCCTCGGGTCCCATGCCTCCAACACAGATCAGATGGGCAAAGCCCCCCAGCTGCACAGACCACGCAGGGCTTCCTGTCTGGCTGGGACCTGATGACTGAGCTGATTACAAGCCCCGGGCCCAGCCTGGGACTTTCCCATCCCCTCCCCAGCCCCATGCACAGGCGGGGGTTGGAGGGCCCCACCAAGAACCCCAGGGCAGGACCCCTCTTAGGAGTGAGGAAACTGAGGCAGGGTGGCAGTCGTCTGAAGGTGCAGCAGGCTGTGGCTGTGCGAGGCCCAGGCCCAGCCCCCCTTACCCCAGCACCTGGTCCTGGCCGAGGCTCAGGGTGCATGGTAAGGGTCTGAGCTGGGATGGCGAGGAAGGGAGTGTGTTGGGTGGGGCCCAGCCTCCCTCAGATGGACCACCCCTGGGAGGTGGCCGCTAGGACAGGGAGTGGGACCTGCCTGGTCAGCTCAGCACAGGGAAGAAGGGTGGGGTCCTGGTGTGCCCAGCCCAGGGTGCCTACCCAGCGCCCAGCAGCCTCACATTGCCCAGTGAGGGTGGGGTGCAGGGTCTTCAGGGAGCCAGATCCGCTGAGACCTGACCCCCAGGAGGGGACTTCAGGGCCCTCACCTTTCCCAGCTCAATATTTGGGGACCCCGTTCCCCTTCACACTGCTGCCTGCAGAGTCCTTTACACCCTGGATCCCAGGCCTGACACCCCAAATCATCCCGTTGGTCCCCTTGGCACCCCTGTGACAGGTGCTGCTTCCTCTCACCTGACAGAGGAGTTCAGGGAGGGGGCAGCCTGGCCTTGGCCATGCCCCCACCTCGAAGGGTCAGCTGCCCAAGAAGGCGGGGCACTGGGCTGCATCTGTCTGCAGTGAGCTGACCATCTGGACATTGTCCCTGGGGAGGAGCACTGGATGGCAAAGACAGGGGCTGGGCCCCAACCCTTTGGCCTGGCCCTGAGATTGGCAGCCCTGATAGGGCCAACGCCCACTTTTATCTGTCAGCTGTGGCTGGCCTGAGCTGGGCTGAGCTGGGATCCAGGGCCAGATAAGAGGAAGGCCACCCTGACCTCTCTTCTCTGGGTCTGTCCCCACCCCCATTGGTCATGTTTCCTGGGGAACCTTGGTCCCTTGCCCCCACTGTGCACAACCTACAACCTTGCTGAAGGATGTCTGAAACACTCAAAGGAGGTCACCCCCCGACCCGTGGTGACCCCAAGAGAGATGGGCCCTGGGGGTAGAAGTGGAGAGGAAAATATCTCCAGGTTTATCTTTTGTTTTTGTGATAGGCAGACATCAAGTTTGTCATTGAAAATTAAAACCAAAAGGAACACTAAAGAGGGTTAGTACTTCCTTCCTCATGATTCTCACACCTAAAGAGACTGAGGGGCTACCAGAGCAGGGTCAGAAGCAGGAGGGTCCAGATGAGGAACTGGCAGGCCTTTCAGATCCCCCCAAAAGATCATTTCCAGAGATTCTGCAGATTAAACCAACATCTTTGTATTTGATGACTGCAAGGAGAGAGAAGCAAATGTTTCTTTAGAAAATATCTTCTCTGCCAAGGGTAGTGGTGCACACCTACAATCCCAGAGCCTTGGGAGGCTGAGGCAAGAGGAATGCAAGATCAAGGCCAGCCTCAGCAACTTTGTGAGACCCTAACTCAAAATAAAAATAAAAATAAAAATATCTTGAGAAGTACCTTGGAAGTAGGGCACCCCAGGTTCAATCGCCAGTACCACCACCTACCCCAAAAGTTTCTTCTTGCCCAAAATTTCTCAGAATCATCCTAAAGGAGGGTACTGTCTTCTTTACAAGCATGAGCATGTCTAAATACACGATGCACACAGGGCCTGGGAGCAACCACAGCACTCGCCAAGGACTCAACTGACATGTCTATCCTGAAACCTTGATGTGGACAGTGGGTCAGCAGCCAGAGCCCCTCCCCAGCAAAGGAAAGGGTCAGTGCCAAACAGAGGGTTCCCAGGAGGCAAACCTGGGCCCCATCTGTCCACAAGCTCCCTTATGTGCACTATTTGTGGGAGGAAGGGGCCAGCTCATGGTCTGCACACGACATACTGTGTGCCTGGAGAGAAGGCAGGGTTGGACGTCTGGGGAACCCTGCAGCCCGGCCAGGAGCCAGGAAGAATCAACCTGAGCTTATGAAGCCTAATCCCAGGAGACTGGATGAAATGCACCCCAGCCTGACAGCAGCGCAGAACAGGAGTCCCACAGGGAAGAGCACAAGGCCAGGGTGAAGGCAGAGCCCTCAGGGATCCAGCCCAACCCTAGAGGGGGACAATGGAGCTCACAGCCCCACAAGGACCCAGGTGTGGAACAGGGCCCCTTGCAAGAAAGCACTGCCTTCTTTCATAATCAAAAAAACACACACAATAAACCTCGCTGGAGGGTTTCTGCCACTGCGTGTACAGAAGGTGGAGGAAGGATGAGGAAGCACGGGTGGGTTGCTATGCCCATGAACACGTCTGCAGCCCCAACAGGAGGAGAAGGCACCCTGAGCCCAGCCACTGCCCTCGCCAAACCTGCCAGATGCTGGGCACCTTGCATGTCTGGACAGCTCAGCCTCCCAGTCCTGAGGGCCTGGAGTCGGAAACCCCAGAGCCCATCTGCAGCAGCTGGACACACAGGGTCCTGCATGACAGGGAGAAGGAATGACCCCTGCTGCACTCAGCTGTCACCAGGGCAGCGCTCACCTCCAAGCAGACCAGAGAACACTGGAGCTACGCAGAGGCACCTGGCAGGGGGTTAGGATGGGGAGAGGTGGGTGGGGCTGGGCTCTGCAGCTGCCCATGCTCTCTCCACCTGGCCACGGGTGCTCTCTGTCCTCTACCTTGCTCCCTTCAGCTGCCCACGTTGTTCTACCTCCCACACCACACAGAAACAAACCTGTGAGCAGGGCACTGTGGCGCACACCTGTAATTGAGGCTGAGGCAGGAGGATTGCAAGTTCAAAGCCAGCCTCAGCAAAAGTGAGGCCCTAAGCAACTCAGTGAGACCCTGTCTTAAAGAAAATGCAAAATAGGGCTGGGGATGTGGGTCAGTGTGCCCCTGAGTTCAATCCCTGCTACCCATCCCCTGAAAAAAAGAATAAAAAAGAAACAAGTTTGTGTGGAAGAGCAGCCGGCCTAGGGACAGGCATTGGCGAGGAGGCCCGACTCATGACCACAGACCAAGTCTGTGGGCCAGGGACCCCATAGCTACAGCCGCTGCACCCAGTCGCTACCTGGACACCTTTCTTCCCTAGAGATGCCCTTAGCTAAAAAAAAACAGTGACCACCATGATGCTTTCTCTGCGCTTTAATGAGACACAGCAGCCAGGAGGATTAGCATCTGCCACCTACAGGCTGGGAGGCAGGTGGAGGGGTCCACAGGGCAGGAGTAGGGGGTTTGGGAAGGTGGGGTGATGCCACCTGGGAAGGAAACAGTGTGCTGAGGCAGGAGAGGACTTATGATGCCCTGATCTGGGTGGCAACCCTGCCAACCTGGCTCAGGGGACCTTGGGGACATAGCGGTGGATCCAGTCCAAGTAGTGGGTAAGACGGGTGTAGATGCCCGGCCGGTTGGCATGAGCACAGCCCTCACCCCAGCTGACCACGCCCGCCTGCAGCCAGGCACCCTTCACCTTGCAGACCAGGGGCCCTCCAGAGTCACCCTGGGGAGAACAAGAGTCAGTGCCGGGGGCAAGGCCCACGTGGGGGGTGCGAGGGACAAGGGCCCACCTGGCAGGAGTCGTGCCCTTTGTTCCCAGCACACAGCATGTCATCACGGACAATGTGAACGCTGTCCCCTGTGTAGAGCCCTGTGTGGTACTGCGCGTCACAAAGGTGGTTTTCCACAATCGGGACTTTCACCTGCTTCAGGGGAAACGGTGGTGGGAGGGACTCTGGGGTGAAAGAAGAGGGAGCAGCCTCAGGAGAAGGTTGATCAGCGCCCTTCCCTGTTCCCCAAAGGGAACCCCCAGGGCTGGGGCCATGGTGTGGTCTCGTGCCCCCCTGCCCAAGCCCTCAGCTGTCCCAGCTACCCACCGCCATCATGCACATTCCCCCAGCCTGTCACCCAGCACGGTGTCCCAGAGGGGAAGGTCTCCGAGGCAGGGGGCAGGGAGATGGGGTGAACATGGCTGGAGATGTTCACAGGATCCTCGAGCTCCAGCAGGGCAATGTCCGCCCCGTCCTGGGCAGTATAGTAGTTGGGGTGAGGGATGATCCTGCTGATGGGCAGCAGCTGGTCTCGGTAGTAAAGGTGCTGTTGGCGAAGCTGTACCCGGTAGAACTCTGGGCTTCTGATTTCTCTGGGAAAGGAGTGTCCTGCTCAGGAGGACGAAGTGGCCCCAACATCAGAGCCTCCAGAGCATCTGGTGCCACAGGGTGAACCAGGCCCTCACCCCACCCCGCAGTCCCATGGAGACTCACGGTCCCACGCAGTGAGCAGCAGTCAGCACCCACTGTGGGTGGATGAGGGAGCCTCCACACACATGCATCCAGTATCTGATGTTGAGTCTCAGGCTCACTTGCCAGGGCCACTTGCTCTCAGGGGCCTCCCGTCCTCCCACGATGCCCACTCGCTCCAGAGCTGGGCCTGGGGCTGGGGCAGGGAGCACCCTCAGCACCGGGGTCAGCCCCACCCTGGATCAGCCCTCCCCTGCCTGGGACAATGCTGGGCTTCTCAGTGTCCACCTGCCCCAGCCTGTGCAGCAGGGAGTAGGGGGCAGGGGGCAGGGAAAGGGCAGGCCTAGGGCAGGACTCACCAGGGGCCCCATGGACCATGCTGGACAGAAATGGCAGTGCCAGCACCAGCAGATTCAGCATCTGGAAGGAGTGAGGAGGGGGCAGCGTGAACCCAGTCAGATCAGGGTGGCAGAGTGTGCAGCAAAATGGAGCCAGGGCCCATGTGGATGAGAGCACTGGTCCAGACTAGGGGTCTGAGGTCTCAGGGATCCAAAGATGGGGCACACAAATGTCAGGGGCTCTGAGTGGGGGACACTCACCCTGGCCAGTCCCTGTTCTCCTCCACCCAGCCTGCTCCCCTCCATTTATCCTTCCAAATCAGGCTAGGGTCAGAGGGCCCTCCACCTCCAATCCAGATGTGGAGGAAGTAGATGACTCAGACCCAGGGCCACCATGTGACACATGCCCCCACACCAAGATGTCTATCTGATGTCCACAGGCCTTAACGTTGGGATGCACAGGCAACCACAAAACCACCCCCAGGACTGGATGCTGGCTTCTCAGGCTCTGCCCCAGTGGGAGTGTAGGGATGAGAGGGCTCCATTCTGCTCAGGGTCTGCCAAGTCCCCTGTGTATGGGGGCTCCCAGATGGGCCCTGCCATGGNGTAGGGGGTTTGGGAAGGTGGGGTGATGCCACCTGGGAAGGAAACAGTGTGCTGAGGCAGGAGAGGACTTATGATGCCCTGATCTGGGTGGCAACCCTGCCAACCTGGCTCAGGGGACCTTGGGGACATAGCGGTGGATCCAGTCCAAGTAGTGGGTAAGACGGGTGTAGATGCCCGGCCGGTTGGCATGAGCACAGCCCTCACCCCAGCTGACCACGCCCGCCTGCAGCCAGGCACCCTTCACCTTGCAGACCAGGGGCCCTCCAGAGTCACCCTGGGGAGAACAAGAGTCAGTGCCGGGGGGCAAGGCCCACGTGGGGGGTGCGGGGGACAAGGGCCCACCTGGCAGGTGCTGTGCCCAATTTTCCCAGCACACAGCATGTCATCACGGACAATGTGAACGCTGTCCCCTGTGTAGAGCCCTGTGTGGTACTGCGCGTCACAAAGGTGGTTTTCCACAATCGGGACTTTCACCTGCTTCAGGGGAAACGGTGGTGGGAGGGACTCTGGGGTGAAAGAAGAGGGAGCAGCCTCAGGAGAAGGTTGATCAGCGCCCTTCCCTGTTCCCCAAAGGGAACCCCCAGGGCTGGGGCCATGGTGTGGTCTCGTGCCCCCCTGCCCAAGCCCTCAGCTGTCCCAGCTACCCACCGCCATCATGCACATTCCCCCAGCCTGTCACCCAGCACGGTGTCCCAGAGGGGAAGGTCTCCGAGGCAGGGGGCAGGGAAAGGGCAGGCCTAGGGCAGGACTCACCAGGGGCCCCATGGACCATGCTGGACAGAAATGGCAGTGCCAGCACCAGCAGATTCAGCATCTGGAAGGAGTGAGGAGGGGGCAGCGTGAACCCAGTCAGATCAGGGTGGCAGAGTGTGCAGCAAAATGGAGCCAGGGCCCATGTGGATGAGAGCACTGGTCCAGACTAGGGGTCTGAGGTCTCAGGGATCCAAAGATGGGGCACACAAATGTCAGGGGCTCTGAGTGGGGGACACTCACCCTGGCCAGTCCCTGTTCTCCTCCACCCAGCCTGCTCCCCTCCATTTATCCTTCCAAATCAGGCTAGGGTCAGAGGGCCCTCCACCTCCAATCCAGATGTGGAGGAAGTAGATGACTCAGACCCAGGGCCACCATGTGACACATGCCCCCACACCAAGATGTCTATCTGATGTCCACAGGCCTTAACGTTGGGATGCACAGGCAACCACAAAACCACCCCCAGGACTGGATGCTGGCTTCTCAGGCTCTGCCCCAGTGGGAGTGTAGGGATGAGAGGGCTCCATTCTGCTCAGGGTCTGCCAAGTCCCCTGTGTATGGGGGCTCCCAGATGGGCCCTGCCATGGGCTGTGTACTTCCCAGGGGTCCATCTCTCAGCTGCTGGATCTCTAGCACCAGAATGGCAACACCTCTCAGCTGTCAGGACTGGGCTCTTGTCCCCTCCTGCCCAGGTGCAGAGGACTCCCTAGGAGGCCTCAGGAACAGTGGCATTCAGGGACCATTGCTGTCCTACCAAAAAAGCTTCCTCAAGTTGAATGCAGGGCATAAGTCCATGTCTGTGGGCCACCCTCAAAGGACCAGTGCTCGGGATGGCACTCTCACCCCACCCAAGTTCTCTGATCCCAGGGGTGTGGCACAGCCCTGGGAGACTCAACTTGAGGGAGGGTCACATCAACAGCACCATGAGTCTGGGTCAGGAAGGGGCCCTGTTGCTCCCCATCAAACTGTAATGAGGGTACTTCATTATCTCTGCCATCTGCACTTTATCTGCACATCGGATGGCACGTGGTCAGAGCAGGATAGCAGAAGAAACCTGCAGCCAGCATTCCTCCCCCAAACCTCTCCTGCACCCTCTCCAGGTCCAGGGATGATCACTGTCCTGCCTGTCCACATGCCCCTTCTCCTGACACACTGCTGCTCATGGGGTCCCAGGGGGGCTACCTCCTCACCTAGGACTCTGGGACCCCAGCCCTTATTCTGCCTCACTGCTACTTCTGGGCCCTCAGCAGAGGGCAGTGCAGGCCCTGCCCCCACCCTGTCCTCTGCACACCCCAGGGACAGCATGGGACCAGCAGGGGCTGTCCTGTTCAGCGACCTGGCTTCCACTCATTCTCTAACAAACTCCCGAGCCCTGTCAAGGGCTGGCAAGATGGAAGCACAGGAGCCCACAGGGGGCGAGAGGGTGAACAGGGGTGGCTGGACACACAGCGGGCAGGGGCTGCGGGCACCACTGAGTCAGGGGCTCTGGACCCTTGTCCTCCAAGGGATGCTCCGATTGGCTCAGGCCTGGGAGGTGGACCAGTCAATAGCTGTGAGGGCGTGGTCCCTGTGATTGGCTATCACTGAGCCAATCAGGGGCTAGAGGTGATGGAGCCTCTGGTCTATTTGCTGGGAGCCCAGGATGGGAGAGCAGTATCTGCTACCCCGGCCCTAAGCATGGACCTCCTCTGCTGGAGGACAGCCACTGGTCTTAGGGTCACTGGAAGTGACACCCTCTCAGAGAGGCACTCAGTCACTCTCCCCCACACCTCAAACCTGCGAGCCCCACCACCGCTCCCTGGGAGGGGCACATCCTCCTCACGACTCCTCTGGGGGAGACTGTTCTAATGGAGGTGGGATTGTTGACAGAACTAACTGGTAGTGCAGATGCAAAGGTTCAAGATGGGTAGAAAGCCAGGTGGGTGAGGGGGACAGGAGAGCAGGACAAGTAGGGATGAGAAACCCACACTGCCTCGGGACATGCAGTCGGGAGAGACCCAGGCTGCAGAATATGAGGCAGAAAGCCAGACGAGAGAAAGGGGATGGATATGGGGGATGTTTGAGGAGCAAATGGCCTGAACTTTACATATTTGATGGAAAAATAAACAAACAGATCTAACAATCTCAATGAACACCAAATAGAATACAATTAAAGAAAAACAGGCTGAGGCACATCACATAGGGCTGGAAATCAATGAAAGTCTTCAGAAACTGGCAGTCAGCAGAAGGTTGGAAGCCATCGTCAAAGGACTACTAGAAGGAAATGAACTGTTGGCTTGCTGAAAGACCAGTGCCAGCACCTCCTGTCACCAAATTGTCAAAAGAAGTTCAGCAGGAGAAAGAAAACAAGAGGTGACAATCTAGACTCACACAAAGGAAAGTCCTGGAAGTGGAAATATCTGTAAAGGTGAAAGACATATTTCTTTGTCAAAAACTTAGGGATGGGGGCATGGGAGGCTGAGGCAGAAGGATCGCAAGTTCAAAGCCAGCCTCAGCAAAACCAAGGTGCTAAGCAACTCAGTGAGACCCTGTCTCTAAAGAAAATACAAAATAGGGCTGGGGATGGGGCTCAGTGGTTGAGTGACCCTGAGTTCAATCCCTGATACCCCCACCCCAAAAAATACCTAGTTCATGAGGGGCTAGGTGTGTAGCTCAGTGATAAAGCACTTGCCTAGCATGTGCAAGGCCCTGGGTTTGATCCCCAGCAACTCTCCCCACCCCCCCCCCAAAAAAATAAAGATAATTGACAACCTAAAATAACAATAAAAACAGGACAATGTGCTGTCTTTATGCCTAGAATTTAATTTTTTAAAAAAATTCTGATAGAAACGATATTGACTTTCAAGTTTCGATTGATTGATTGTGGTACTGTGGATTGATCCAGCACCTCACTCTTGCTAGGGCTTCCAAGATCATTTTCCAGTTAGTAGTGGATAATATTCAGAACTACAGCGTTTTGAACCTGGTGTGGTGGCAAGCCTATAATCCTAGCAGCTTGGGAGGCTGAGGCTGGGCGATCGTGAGTTCAAAGCCAGCCTCAGCAACTCAGCTAAACCCTGTCTCTAAATTTAAAAAAAAAAAAAAAAGGCTGAGTATGTGGCTCAACCCCTGGTACCAAAAATAAAAAAAATTAAAAAGTACACGGTCTGGGGCTGGGGCTGAGTGGTAGGGACACGCCTAGCATGCGTGAGGCACTGGGTTTTATCCTTAGCACCACATGAAAATAAATTAATAAAATAAAGATATTGTGCCTACCTATAACTAAAAAATAAATATTAAAAAATAAATTTAAAAGTACAGCATTTTGTATTTTGTATTTCGTCATGCTCCATAGCCTTGCCAAGTTCGTCTGCGCCGGCGTCTGTGGGACCCTTAGGATTTTATGTGCGCCAATCATGGGGTTCACAAACAGTTTGCGGTTTTCTTCAGCAAAGCCAAGCGATGTTCGGAGCGACGCAGTTCCTCCTGTCTCCACCAGAGGGAGAGCCCGGCCGTCATTGATGGGAACGCGCTGGGCTCAGCTGCGCAGATGCACCATTAGGCTCTGCTGCCACGACCAGGTTATACCACTGACCGAGGTCTTCTGGCCTCGGCAGTGCTGGGGGCCTTCCAGGACTGCTAAAGGGCGTGCGGGGGTGGATGAGACTGAACAGAAATCACCGGGTTCGGTGGACCCTCCTCCCGGGACCTTGGCAGATAACTGCACCTTCTCAGCCTTCCTTTCCCTGCAGGAAGAAGGCATTACTGGGCAGGGACTGAACTGCTGACAGAGCCCGGACAGGCCTAGGATGTGGCCCTTGCCCTCTCTCTGCTCTGCAGGGAGGAGGATGGGGGTGTGTCATGCAAATCTGGATCAGGGGTTAATAGTGTGGGAACTTCAATCCAGGTTCTGTGCAGCCAGCACTTGGCCACCAGGACGCAGGAGGCCAGCAGCAGCAACAGCAGCAGCAGCAGCAGCAGCAGCAGGAAGAGCCCAGCCAGGAGAGGGGGCCAGGGGAGCCCTAGAATTCCCAACCCCAAGGCCCCCAATTCTGGGGTGAGGATCCAGTTCACATGGGAATGTGGCTGTGGCTACAGGCTGGTAAGGATGGACATAGCCTCGCCCCAGCTGACCACGCCAGCCTGCAACCAGGTCCCATCCACCCGGCAGGCCAGGAGGCCTCCAGTCATCCTAGAGGGCAGAACAGGGTGAGGGCCAGTGGCGGTTGGTGGGGAGTCTTGCTGGACTCCAGGCCCCAAGCCCTCCACTGTGCCCTAGGCCCACCTGGAAGGTGTATGCCAGCCCCCAGCACACAGCATGTGTGGCCTGAAGGTGCTGCCATCCATGCTGGGGTAGGCCTGGCTGCAGGTCTCTGTGTCCACCATGGAGGCCTCTGCCTCCTACAGGCTGTATGGGGGCCACAGAGGCTCTGGGGACAGGGCAGGTTCGGGGGAGACTGGATCACCAACCCCCACACTTGAAGAGTGGGCATGGAGCTGGCCCTTGGTACATACACCAAGGTTGGTGCCGCAGTCTGGCTGGGCATAAATCACGAGCCACTGAAGCAGGAATAAACTTTATTTCTGAACTCCACCAGCACACTCCACACGCTCCCCGGGAACTTTCCCTAACACCTTGCCGCTCCTCCAGCAACCACCAACCGAAAATCCCTCCTCTGGCACTTCCCCAACCAATGCGAATTCTTCAGGAATCCCCGCGAGAGCTCAACCGGAGCTCAACGCGAACTCTGCGAGAACTCAAAAGTCATCACCTTAATGGCTCGCTGGCATCACTTCTCAACCACTACTTCTGGCAAAAATGCCATGCGTCATCCCGACTCGGCAGTGGCCCTCAACATCTCCCCCCTTCTGTTTAATTAAACAACAAGCAATGTGGCTTAGGGACCGTGTCTGTTAGGCTGTCCAATACTAGATATGGTCCTTACCCATCATCGCATGAGCTGACCTCAAGGTGTCAGCCTCCTGTCTTAGGTTGGTACCACTGCAATTGGATCTTACCCATCACTGACTACCAGTCCAGCATACAGCCATACTTGTGGATAGGCCTATGCACCAGTGGGGGGGTGAGGTTCTTTGCCTCACCTCTGTTGGCCCCCAAATTTGAGACCGTCACTAGCAGAAGGGAGGAGGATACAGAAATGCCACGACACCAAGCCAATTGACGGCTTTTTTTGGAAAAATTGTACCACGGATGACACCATTGGCAAAGATGCCCCAGCACCACCACAATTTGCTGCACCAACAGATAGTTCACAATGCATACAAGTGATACATAATCCAGGCAAGTTCTGCAAGCAGTTCAAAGCAGAGGAATCCATCAATATGTCCATTTCCTCCCAAAGTAAATCAACTCCTTGATTGAGCATTACTTGTTGAGTTATTATTCATTGATGCATCAGTTTATACAGTTTGTTGTAATAGCTATCGTAGAAGCTGTATTTGGTTTTATCTTTGTCTTCACCGGCACTGGGATGAAGATAGGAATTCTGGCAATGATGGGAAAAAAAAATTATGTAACACTCCTGCAGGCACTAAGAAAACAATTTTTTAAACAATTTAGTATCCTGAATAGAATTAGATATAATGAATAGGAAAGGTGAAAGTAAACAAACAGATCTGTTAACCTCCTGTTTTGTTCACATATTAAAACAATCCTCAACAGCTGTTTACCCAATTTAAATTAAACCATTTAAATCACGTGAATAATAA
>NW_026000185.1:7917720-7921150 GCF_001458135.2 Marmota marmota marmota | reverse complement strand
TGTGCACACAAAACATACAACACATAAGACAATAGTAAAGGCCTTATAGCTTTACATAGGTGAAATCTCCATTGCATTGTTTAAAAACTCCACAGTCAAAAAATAAAACTGATCAGAAAAACATTAACCTAGGTCTGTATGAGCTCAAAAAATAAAATAAAACTTTATGATGTGGGAAAATGCAATAATAAAATAGATATTGAAAAAGACATCCTGGTTACCACCTGGGTTTGACTCTTTTTTGAATATCCCATCCTTTTTTCTGTAACTTGCATAATGGGTCTGAAGGTATTGCCACAAGCAAGCCTCAAGGTTTTTTACATTTGAAATAGGCTTTAATGGTGTTCATTATTCATTAGCCTCCAGGTGTGGGAGAACCACTGTTGCAGATGTAAGGATAGCCAAGCTGGAGCTCTGGATATCAGCTGTTATGGATTTGAGTCAAATTATCTTCTTTTTGGTCTGTAGAAATCGCTTTGGTTAGTCTCTCTGGAATCCAAATCGGCTACTGTTCTCCCTGTGGAAAGACACAAACAGAACCCCGACTCCAGACAATCACTGGGTCAGGACCTTTCCATTGTCCTGTTAAAATATCCTTCCAAAGTACCTTAGGCTTATGTACATTTTTTGGATACATATGTCTTTCCGCAGCACTAAGCCCTGATGAATCCAAATTTAAAAAGTTCAGAGTAAAAATGGTTATTTGAAGTTTATCTTTGGGGGATATATATACCCCTTTCCAATTCCCTCTTTTTGCTTTAACAAGTACATTTTAATAGTTTGATGAGAAGGCGCGGAAGATGGCAGCGAATAGAGTGCATCACCCCCGTGTACCGCGTCACTGCGCAGGTGAATAAAGAGTTAGAACAGCCAAAAGCTATCTTGTTAGGAATTTCCAGCAAAATTGGGGTGCACCGAAACCTAGAGGAAGGATTTCCATCACCCGAGGATTGGTTACTGGGGCTCAATCGCGAGTGAACCGTGTGCCCGGAGATTCAGGCTGATTGATCGGCGGCCCACCCCGCTGCTAGAGACTGCGGCACGCCGAGAAACGGCATCCCAGCAACGCAGAGGAATGGTGCTGCAGATTCTGTGGGGTCCTGCTGGCTGTGCCCTCACTGTGCTCCGGGCTGAGTTCTGGGTTTGAGATGGGGGAAGGAAGCGGTCCAGTTCTGTCCTCCACACCGGATAGCCCAATGAGGAAGCCAGCGGCCACCATCTTGGAGAGCTGACGTCACCATCGCCAGTTTCCGACAGATGGCACCAAGTTCAGCGATTGAACAGGTGTGTGTCATTTAGCCCATCTCCCATACAGTGGGGAAATCGCATAAAATCTCTCCCCGGCTTTCCGGGGGCATGATTAACAGAGTGAGCGTGAATAGAGGCATGGGGAAAGGTAAAGGCACCTGACCTCCAACTCCCCCCTCCCACCAGCGGCAAAAACGAAAACCTGTCTCGCCCGCTCGGAGGAGTGGCTATCAGAGGGAATCAAAACAATAAGGGGCCAGTTCCCAATAGCCTCACTCCACATCCAGGAAACTGCAGGCCCAGAGTGTAGCTTGAACTGCCGAGAGGTATCACACTGGGGAAGGCCTGGCTGGCATGAGAAGCGAGGAGACTAGAGACCAGGAATAAACCTAAGCTAAGGGGTTTTGAGAGACACGGGGGTGGGGGGGGAGGAGGGAGCGGCCTCACACGGATTGTTTCCTATGGCCAGAGGGCAAAATCTTGGCCCGGAAGGCACAGCACCACCTACTGGAAGCAAAGAAAATAGAAGCATAACAGTGCCTTTTTTTTCCCTTCTTTTTTAAATTTTTTGATTTTTTAATTTTAATTTTTTTAATTATTTTTTTTAATTGTAATTTTTATTTTACTGCATTTTATTATTTTTTATCATTTCTTTTTCTTTTCTATTCTTTTCTTTTTCTTCTCTCCCTCTCTCTTTCTTGGTTTGCTTCCTTACCTTTTCCCCATCTTTCCTCTTAAGCATGACCACCCAGATTACGTACAACTTACTAAATGCAAATAGATGAATACTACGAATCGGTCTATAGTCCGCCTAAGCCCTTAACTACCCCCAAGTACTCCTGTCTATTCTCTTGTTAATATCCGCCTGCATTTGAGCAACCCCCCAAAGAAGCTAACATATACTAACCTCCATACCATCAAATCGCCTGACCTTAACATAAAATCCTAAGTTCAAACCTCAATTCTCTATATGCCATCAAAATCTGTAGGCCTTTAATGAAACTAATGAATTTATCTTAAATCACAATTAAATCCAACATATCTAAACATTGTCTCCCAACACAAAGGAGAGATATTGGAACTATAAAAACCAAAACAAATTTAAAGGAGAAAACAGAAACACAGCAGTCAAACAGAGTTGGAAAGTAACGTGAGCACCATGAAAAAAACAAGGGAAAAAAGGATTACAAACAATGCAGGACAACTTAAATTCACAGGAGAACCTAGAGGCATCAGAAAAATGGACAGAGAAAGAACTCAAGATATACCTAACTCAGATGGAATGGAATCTTAGAGAAGACATTAGACAGCAAGTCCAAACAATGAAAGTATACTTTGAAAACGAATTACATAAGCAAACTCAAATGGCAAAGAATGAGCTCTACCAGGAGATAGAGATTTAAAAAAAAAACTCAAACAGTAATCCTAGAAATGCAGGAAACCATAAACCAAATTAAAAACTCAAACGAGAATATTACAAATAGACTAGATCAAATAGAAGTCAGAACATCAGATAATGAAGACAAAGTTTATCAACTTGAAAAGAATATAGTCAACACAGAAAGGATGCTAAGAAATCACAAGCAATCCATCCAAGAGATATGGGATGTCATAAAAAAAAAAAACTTGAGAGTCATTGGGATAGAAGAAGGTATAGAGGTTCAAACCAAAGGAATAAACAATCTATTGAATGAAATAATCTTAGAAAACTTCCCAGATATGAAAGATGGAATGGATTGCCAAATCCTGGAAACCTACAGGACCCCAAACATACAAAACCATAATAGACCAACTCCAAGACACATAATTATGAAGATATCCAACATACAGAACAAGGAGAGAATATTAAAAGCTATGAGAGAAAGGAGGCAGATTACATTCAGGGGTAAACCAATTAGGTTAAAGGCTGATTTTTCATCACAGATGCTGAAAGCGAGAAGAGCCTTGAACAAAGTATTTCAAATGCTGAAAAATAATGGATTCCAACCAAGAATACTGTATCCAGCAAAATTAAGCTTCAGATTTGTCAATGAAATTAAAATATTTCATGATAAACTAAAGTTAAAAGAATTCACAGCCAGAAAACCAGCACTGCAAGGCATTTTGAGCAAAACACTAGAAGAAGAGGAATTGAAAAACAGCACCCAAAACTAACAGTGGGAGGTAACTCAGTAAAGGGAAG
>NW_026000185.1:7853886-7912838 GCF_001458135.2 Marmota marmota marmota | reverse complement strand
CTCCAAGCAGACCAGAGAACACTGGAGCTACGCAGAGGCACCTGGCAGGGGGTTAGGATGGGGAGAGGTGGGTGGGGCTGGGCTCTGCAGCTGCCCATGCTCTCTCCACCTGGCCACGGGTGCTCTCTGTCCTCTACCTTGCTCCCTTCAGCTGCCCACGTTGTTCTACCTCCCACACCACACAGAAACAAACCTGTGAGCAGGGCACTGTGGCGCACACCTGTAATTGAGGCTGAGGCAGGAGGATTGCAAGTTCAAAGCCAACCTCAGCAAAAGTGAGGTCCTAAGCAACTCAGTGACACCCTGTCTCTAAAGAAAATGCAAAATAGGGCTGGGGATGTGGGTCAGTGTGCCCCTGAGTTCAATCCCTGCTACCCATCCCCTGAAAAAAAGAATAAAAAAGAAACAAGTTTGTGTGGAAGAGCAGCCGGCCTAGGACAGGCATTGGCAAGGAGGCCTACTCATGACCACAGGCCAAGTCTGTGGGCCAGGGACCCCATAGCTACAGCCGCTGCACCCAGTCGCTACCTGGACACCTTTCTTCCCTAGAGATGCCCTTAGCCAAAAACAAACAAACAAACAAAAAAAACAGTGACCACCATGATGCTTTCTCTGCGCTTTAATGAGACACAGCAGCCAGGAGGATTAGCATCTGCCACATAAGGCTGGGAGGCAGGTAGAAGGGTCCACAGGGCAGGGGTAGGGGGTTTGGGAAGGTGGGGTGATGCCACCTGTGAAGGAAACAGTGTGCTGAGGCAGGAGAGGACTTATGATGCCCTGATCAGGGTGGCAACCCTGCCAACCTGGCTCAGGGGACCTTGGGGACATAGTGGTGGATCCAGTCCAAGTAGTGGGTAAGACGGGTGTAGATGCCCGGCCGGTTGGCATAAGCACAGCCCTCACCCCAGCTGACCACGCCCACCTGCAGCCAGGCACCCTTCACCTTGCAGACCAGGGGCCCTCCAGAGTCACCCTGGGGAGAACAAGAGTCAGTGCCGGGGGGCAAGGCCCACGTGGGGGGTGCGGGGGACAAGGGCCCACCTGGCAGGTGCTGTGCCCAATTTTCCCAGCACACAGCATGTCATCACGGACAATGTGAACGCTGTCCCCTGTGTAGAGCCCTGTGTGGTACTGCGCGTCACAAAGGTGGTTTTCCACAATCGGGACTTTCACCTGCTTCAGGGGAAACGGTGGTGGGAGGGACTCTGGGGTGAAAGAAGGGGGAGCAGCCTCAGGAGAGGGTTGATCTGCAAAGGGAACCCCCAAGGCTGGGGCCATGGTGTGGTCTTGTGCCCCCCTGCCCAAGCCCTCAGCTGTCCCAGCCACCCACCGCCAAAATGCACATTGCCCCAGCCTGTCACCCAGCACGGTGTCCCCGAGGGAAACGTCTCCGAGGCAGGGGGCAGAGAGATGGGGTGAACATGGCTGGAAATGTTCACTGGATCCTCGAGCTCCAGCAGGGCAATGTCAGCCCCATCCTCCACAATATAGTAGTTGGGGTGAGGGATGATCCTGCTGATGGCCAGCAGCTGGTCTCGGTAGTAAAGGTGCTGCTCGCCAAGCTGTACCCGGTAGAACTCTGGGCTTCTGATTTTTCTGGGAAAGGAGAGTCTTGCTCAGGAGGACAAAAGTGGCCCCAACCTCAGAGCCTCCAGAGCATCTGGTGCCACAGGATGAACCAGGCCCTCACCTCACCCCACAGGCCCATGGAGACTCACGGTCCCACGCAGTGAGCAGCGGTCAGCACCCACTGTGGGTGGATGAGAGAGCCTCCATACACATGCATCCAGTATTCGAAGTGGAATCTCAGGCTCACTTGCCAGGGCCACTTGTTTTCAGGGGCCTCCTGTCCTCCCACGATGCCCACTCGCTCCAGAGCTGGGCCAGTGGCTGGGGCAGGGAGCATCCTCAGCACCAGGGTGCAGCCCCACCCTGGATCAGCCCTCCCCTGCCTGGGACAATGCTGGGCTTCTCAGAGTCCACCTGCCCCAGCCTGTGCAGCAGGGAGTAGGGGGCAGGGGGCAGGGAAAGCGCAGGCCTAGGGCAGGAATCACCAGGGGCCCCATGGACCAGGCTGGACAGGAGGGGCAGTACCAGCACCAGCAGATTCAGCATCTGGAAAGGTTGAGGATGGGGCAGCATGAACCCAGACGGATCATGGTGGCAGAAAGTGAAGCAGAATGGAGCCAGGGCCCATGTGGATGAGAGCACTGGTCCAGACTAGGGGTCTGTGGTCTCAGGGATCCAGGATGGGGCACACAGATGTCAGGGGCTCTGAGTGGGGGACACTCACCCTGGCCAGTCCCTGTTCTCCTCTACACAGCCAGCTCCCCTCCATTTATCCTTCCAAACCAGGCTAGGGTCAGAGGGCCCTCCACCTCCAATCCAGATGTGGAGGAAGTAGATGACTCAGACCCAGGGCCACCATGTGACACATGCCCCCACACCAAGATGTCTATCTGATGTCCACAGGCCTTAACGTTGGGATGCACAGGCAACCACAAAACCACCCCCAGGACAGGATGCTGGCTTCTCAGGCTCTGCCCCAGTGGCAGTATAGGGATGAGAGGGCTCCATTCTGCTCAGGGTCTGCCAGGTCCTCCTGTGTATGGGGGCTCCCAGATGGGCCCTGCCATGGGCTGGGCACTGGGAATTGAGGGTCCATCTCTCAGCTGCTGGATCTCTAGCACCAGAATGGCAACACCTCTCAGCTGTCAGGACTGGGCTCTTGTCCCCTCCTGCCCAGGCGCAGAGGACTCCCTAGGAGGCCTCAGGAACAGTGGCATTCAGGGACCACTGCTGTCCTACCCAACATGCTTCCCCAAGATGAATGCAGGGCATAAGTCCATGTCTGTGGGCCACCCTCAAAGGAGCAGTGCACGGGATGGCACTCTCACCCCCACCCAAGTTCTCCCTCTCACCCCACCCAAGTTCTCTGATCCCATAGGGTGGGGCACAGCCCTGGGAGACTCAACTTGAGGGAGGGTCACATCAACGGCACCATGAGTCTGGGTCAGGAAGGGGCCTTGCTGCTCCCCATCAAACTGGCTCCACAGAAGAATCCCGCAGGGTGGTCTCGGGCCTTATCTGTGAAGCTCTGCTGTCCGGAGGGTACCTCATTATCTCTGCCATTTGTGATTTTTCTGCACACCAGATGGCTCCATGTCAGAGCAGGATAGCAGAAGAGGCCTGCAGCCAGCATTCCTCTCCCAAACCTCTCCTGCACTCCCCACCACGTCCCAGGGATGATCACTGTCCTGCCTGTCCATATGCCCCTCCTCCTGACAATGCTACTCAAGGGGTCCCAGGGGGGCTACCTCCTCACCTAGGACTCCGGGACCCTAGCCCTTATTCTGCCTCACTGCTACTTCTGGGCCCTCAGCAGAGGGCAGTGCAGGCCCTGCCCCCACCCTGTCCTCTGCACACCCCAGGGACAGCATGGGACCAGCAGGGGCTGTACTGTTCAGCGACCTGGCTTCCACTCATTCTCTAACAAACTCCCGAGCCCTGTCAAGGGCTGGCAAGATGGAAGCACAGGAGCCCAAGGGGGCGAGAGGGTGAACAGGGGTGGCTGGACACACAGCGGGCAGGGGCTGCGGGCACCACTGAGTCAGGGGCTCTGGACCCTTGTCCTCCAAGGGATGCTCCGATTGGCTCAGGCCTGGGAGGTGGACCAGTCAATAGCTGTGAGGGGGCTGGGGATGTGGCTCAAGCGGTGGCGCGTTCACCTGGCATGCGTGTGGCCCGGGTTCAATCCTCAGCACCACATACAAACAAAGATGTTGTGTCCGCTGAAAACTAAAAAATAAATATTAAAATTCTCTCTCTCTCTCTCTCTCTCTCTCTCTCTCTCTCTCTCTCTCCCTCCCTCCCTCCATCTCCCTCTCCCTCTCTCCCTCTCTCTCTTAAAAAAAATATAGCTGTGAGGGTGTGGTCCCTGTGATTGGCTGTCACTGGGCCAATCAGGGGCTAGAGGTGATGGAGCCTCTGGTCTATTTGCTGGGATGAGTGAGCAGGGTGGGTGACCAGTGTCTGCTGCCTGGCCCTAAGCATCCTCCACTGGAGGACAGCCACTGGTCTTAGGGTCACTGGAAGTGAGGCCCTCCCAGAGAGGGACTCAGTCACTCTCCCCCACACCTGTGAACCTCGCTGGGATGCAGGCCAGCCCCACCACCGTTCACTGGGAGGGGGCTCATCCTCCTCACCTCTCCTCTGCGGGAGGCTGTTCTACTGGAGGTGGGATTGTTGACAGAACTAACTGGTAGTGCAGATGCAAAGGTTCAAGATGGGTAGAAAGCCAGGTGGGGGGAGGGGGACAGGACAGCAGGACAAGTACGGGTGAGAAACCCACACTGCCTTGGGACATGCAGTCGGGACAGACCCAGGCTGCAGAATATGTGAGGCAGAAAGCCAGAGGAGAGAAAGGGGATGGATACGGGGGTGTTTGAGGAGCAAATGGCCAGAACTTTACATATTTGATGAAACTATAAACAAACAGATCTAACACTCTCAATGAACACCAAATAGAATATAATTAAAGAAAAACAGGCTGAGGCACATCACATAGGGCTGGAAATCAATGAAAGTCTTCAGAAACTGGCAGTCAACAGAAGGTTGGAAGCCATCGTCAAAGGACTACTAGAAGGAAATGAACTGTTGGCTTGCTGAAAGACCAGTGCCAGCACCTCCTGTCACCAAATTGTCAAAAGAAGTTCAGCAGGAGAAAGAATACAAGAGGTGACAATCTAGACTCACACCAAGAAAGTCCTGGAAGTGGAAATATCTGTAAATGTGAAAGACATATTTCTTTGTCAAAAACTTAGTGATGGGTGCATGGGAGGCTGAGGCAGGAGGATCGCAAGTTCAAAGCCAGCCTCAGCAAAACCAAGGTGCTGAGCAACTCAGTGAGACCCTGTCTATGAAGAAAATACAAACTCAGTGGTTGAGTGACCCTGAGTTCAATCCCTGGTTCCCCCACCCCCAAAAATACCTAGTTCATGAGGGGCTAGGTGTGTAGCTCAGTGATAAAGCACTTGCCTAGCATGTGCAAGGCCCTGGGTTTGATCCCCAGCAACTCTCCCCCTCCCAAAAAAATAAAGATAATTGACAACCCAAAATAACAACAAAAACAGGACAATGTGCTGTCTTTATGCCTAGAATTTAATTTTTTAAAAAAATTCTGATAGAAACGATATTGACTTTCAAGTTTCGATTGATTGATTGTGGTACTGTGGATTGATCCAGAGCCTCACTCTTACTAGGGCTTCCAAGATAATTTTCCAGTTAGTAGTGGATAATATTCAGAACTACAGCGTTTTGAACCTGGTGTGGTGGCAAGCCTATAATCCTAGCAGCTTGGGAGGCTGAGGCTGGGCGATCGTGAGTTCAAAGCCAGCCTCAGCAACTCAGCTAAACCCTGTCTCTAAATTAAAAAAAAAAAAAAGGCTGAGGATGTGGCTCAATGGTTAAGCGCCCCTGGATTCAACCCCCGGTACCAAAAATAAAAAAATTAAAAAGTACACGGTCTGGGGCTGGGGCTCAGGGGTAGGGCGCTCGCCTAGCATAGGTGAGGCACTGGGTTTGATCCTTAGCACCACATAAAAATAAAATAATAAAATAAAGATATTGTGCCTACCTAAAACTAAAAAATAAATGTTAAAAAAATAAATTTAAAAATACAGCATTTTGTATTTCGTTATGCTCCATAGCCTTGCCAAGTTCTACTTCGCCAGCGTCTGTGGGACCCTTAGGATTTTATGTGCGCCAATCATGGGGTTCACAGTTTGTGGTTTTCTTCCGCAAAGCCAAGCGATGTTCGGAGCGACGCAGTTCCTCCTGACTCCACCAGAGGGAGAGCCCGGCGGTCAACGCTGGGCACGCGCTGGGCGCAGCTGCGCAGGTGCACCTTTAGGCTCTGCTGCCACGACCAGGTTATGCCACAGACCTAGGTCTTTTGGCCTCGGCGGTGCTGGGGGCCTTCCAGGACTGCTAAAGGCCGTGCAGGGGTGAATGAGACTGAACAGAAAGCACCTGGGTCGGTGTACCCTCCTCCCCGGACCTTGGCAGATAACTGCACCTTCTCAGCCTTTGTTTCCCTCCAGGAAGAAGGCATTATTGGGCAGGGACTGAACTGCTGACAGAACCCGGACAGGCCTAGGATGTGGCCCTTGCCCTCTCTCTGCTCTGCAGGGAGGAGGATTGGCGGGGGAGGGAGGGGGTCATGCAAATCTGGATCAGGGGTTAATAGTGTGGGAACTTCAAGCCAGGTTCTGTGCAGCCAGCACTTGGCCACCAGGATGCAGGAGGCCAGCAGCAGCAGCAGCAGCAGGAAGACCAGCAGGAAGAGCCCAGCCAGGAGAAGGGGCCAGGGGAGCCCTAGAATTCCCAGCCCCAAGGCCCCCAATTCTGGGGTGAGGATCCAGTTCACATGGGTATGTGGCTGTGGCCCCAGGCTGGTAAGGATGGACACAGCCTCGCCCCAGCTGACCACGCCAGCCTGCAACCAGGTCCCATCCACCTGGCAGGTCAGCGGGCCTCCAGTCATCCTGGAGGGCAGAGCAGGGTGAGGGCCAGTGTTGTTAGTGGGGAGTCTTGCTGGACTCCAGGCCCCAAGCCCTCCACTGTGCCCTAGGCCCACCTGGCAGGATATGCCAGCCCCCAGCACACAGCATGTCTGGCCTGAAGGTGCTGCCATCCATGCTGGGGTAAGCCTGTGTCCACTATGGAGGCCTCTGCCTCCTACAGGCTTTTTGGGGGCCACAGAGGCTCTGGGGAGGGGCAGGTTCAGGGGAAGCTGGCCACCCCTGTAGTGGCAGAGTGGGGGAGGGGATCACACCCCTCAAATCCTGCTCCCTGGTGGCCCAGTCACACACTGGCTCTGGGTCAGACATGTGATGTGAGATGACCGACTATAAGGCTGCAGGGATTACAGAGTTGGTGTTGGGTTCGGGACCTACACATCAATGCAGCCAGCAGTCAAGAGAGACCAGCACACACCACCAACTACGTTCCACAGAAGAAAAGGATGTCTTTCAACAGACATGACCACATCTACATTTCTGCACAGGGGACAGAGTCTCAACCACTGGTTCCTCACACCATAATTCACAGTGGATCATAGACCTAAAGTAACAAGCAAAGTCACACAGCACAAAAGAGAACCTCCCCTGCCTTAAGCACAGAAGGAACTCAAAGCAGGAACCTAAGAAAAGGCTTGATAGATCGGGCCACACCCAACTTGAAAACTAGGAAAACCAGAGGCCATCTGCAGCCCAGGAGCAAGGTACCTCAATAGTCCTGTGGAGGACAAAGGACTTGCACCCTTTGTCCTGGGGCCTACAGCCACATTCCTAGGTGAACTGGATCCTCACCCCAGGAAGCAGGGCATGAAAGGAAGAGGAAAGCAGAACTCTACAGCTCTGTGACGGGCAGCAGATCCTGCAGAGGAACAGTGAGGGGCACACGTAGCCACCAGAAAGGCATGAAGATCCCTTCTACAGTGAGCTGCAGGGGAAGTCACCGAGGGGTCCTGCCATATACCACCAAAATGGCTAGAGCTGTAACAAAGGGGAAGCCCTGCCTGCTTCTTCTTCTAGCCCCTTTCCTCAGAGTCAGTCCTGAGCCTCAGGTCGGGCAGTGCAGGGGAGCCACAGGGCCCAGAGTGAGGTCAGAGTCTGAGCAGGAGAGCCCTGGGGGAGGCGGGACTGCTGCTCATGGGGGAAGAATTAGATGCGGGGCTGCCCAGGATGGAGAGGGGGCAGACCTGATGAGCCATGGGATAGGACCACGGCCTCAGGCACAGGTGACAGAGAGCTTATGGCTTCCTGTGCAGACACGGTGAGGAGATAGTGTGGGAATGCACATGTGCACACCTGCATGACCCCATACATGTCCCCTGAGAAGGCTGAGAGCAGAGACACTCCAAAAGCAATGAGAAATACCCAACCCCTAGATTTTGGTTTCTAAATACAATCTACCACTGAAAGGAACTGGGTTTCCTGCAGAAATGTCCAGATCAGAGGAAGTAAAAAAGGAGCGAAAGTCATCTTGTACAAGGAAATACTCCAAGAGAAATTGAGACCTGTGAAAAAGACCTAGAAGCTGCGCATGGTGATGCACGCTGCTAACCTAGCTTCTCAGGAGGCTGAAGCAGAAGGGTCACAAGTTCAAGACTGGACTCAGCTACTTAGTGATGCCCTATCCCAAAACCTAAAAGATTTTAAAAGAGTTGGGGATATACCTCAGAGGTAGAGCACCCCATGCTCAATGTCTAGCAGTGAATAAAAAAAAAAAAAGAAAAAAGACATGGAAGCCAATTTGTATGAGCCCCCAGAATCCCCAGATCTGACTGGCATACCACATTATAATTGGGAAAAAGAAACAAATTAAGATTTGAATAAGATAGGATGTCTCATGAGTCTGTGTGGTCATAAATAAATTAATTAAAATTCTGATGAGAAATCAGCTACTTACATAGTCTTAAATCTCCCCATGAAGTATGTATTAGTTACTAAGGGGAAAACAGTAAGGGACCTGGCAATCCCCCCTTATCCAGCAGTGAAAGTGGACAGCAGGCTGGACACCCTCAACAAGACGCAGCACTCAGTCCTACCTGTGATATTCTTGCCAAAAGCATAGAACTTCAGTCTACTCATGAGAAAGCATCAGATGGCCCAGCGTGAGGGTGCCCTGCAAGGTGCTGGCCTGAACTTCTTAGAAGCCAGGGCTCAGGAGAGTCCAGGAGACAAAGGGCCATCTCTGTCAGCCGAGGAGCCACCTGATGTGCCCTGGGTTTTAGCAGGTCCTCTGCTCCTTCTGCCGTGGGACAGTGGGTAGACTTCCAGTGACAGGAGCCACCAGGATGCCTGTGACTGTCTCAGGGTTCAGGAGGCTTGGGGTGGTGCTGTGGGCAGGTACCTCTCCTTTAAAACCCTCCTGTCACTGGAGTTCTCAAATGGTCCAAAACTATGTTCCCAGAGGAGCTTGCAGCAACCCAGAGTCTGAGATTGAACCAAAGCCTGACAGGACCAAGTGCCAGGAAGCGAGGAACGGCCAGACTGCCAGGGAGAGGGTGAAGAAGGACCAATCTCTCTGGAAACCTCAACAGTCGTTTTTGTGGATAAGCGAGCTCCTTACGTGGAACGGTGGAACCAGTGAACCTGCCTTCGTTCGGCAACCAACTTAGACATTTGCTAATGAGGATAAATCGGCATGGATGACACCTGTCATTCAGAGGGAACAAGTCCAAGGGTTTAGTGCATACACCATGTTCTGCAGCCACCTCCAGGCAACTTGCAAACATTTCCACCACCACCCCCGCCAGAAAAAACAGACCCCGTGTCCCCACTCTCCTCCAGTCTGCCATCTCTGTGGGTTGACCTGTTCTGCACAATTCCCGTGAGTGGAGCTCCACAGTAGACCTCAGACAGTTCATGTGTGGCCTTAACAGAAGGCTCTCAAGGTTCATGCACCACCTGACAGGTGTCAGGTGAGTCCCAGGGGACTCATTCACCACCTCCAGGAATTAGCCAGCCCTGAGGGGCAGTCTCCCAAATGCCAGAGCATCAGGAATGTGGGAAAGGGCGTAGAGGCAGCCCAGCACCTGTGTTCCACCTTCTGGCCATGTTGATTTCTAGGTGTTTTAACCTTTTGGATGCCATTGTAAGTGGAATTTTCCTACTTTGGTCTGTAACAAATTTTATTTTTTCTTTTTTGCATTGCTGGGGATCAACCCCAGACTTCATGCATGCCAGTCAGGCACCTGCCACTGAGCGGCCTCCCCAGCCTCTGCAGCCGCTACACTTTCAAAAACGAAGTTTCCCTGTGACTCAGCCATTCCACCCTAGGGAATTACCCAAGAGAAATAAAAATGTAGCTCGGGGAGAAGACTTAAACAATAATGTTCACTTCAGCTTTATTGTAACAACCCAAGCAGGAAACACCAAAGTCCACCAGAAGGACACAGGTGGGTGAACCATGGTACGTGCCTGGGAAGAACTACAACAGGGAGGGGGACACGGACGGCCCTGGACAGTGGGGGCATTGGCTGTGAGGCTGGGGGAGGACCAGGCACAGGGCCAGTGCTCCCTGGAGAAAGCCCCCACAGGGGTGCAGGTCCACAGCACCCAAGCTGCTACACAGGGTGCTAGGACTGATCCGTGGAGCACAGGAGGGCTGGTGTCTTGTAGCAAGCTCGGAGAGGGGCTGGCGTGGCCCCTGAGGTGCTGGACCAGGAAAGACTCAGGACAGCATACAGAGGGAGTGCTGCTACAAATAGACACACATCTCCTTCCCACATGGCACTGACTACCTGTGCTCTGATGGCAGAAGGCCAAGAGGCAGTGACACCCCCTAGCAGCAGGGGCACGTGGCCCAGTCTCTGTTTCCAGTGCCTTTCTCACTGAAGGGAACCAGGGGATAGCTGGCCCTGGGCCCCTGGCAGGAGATGCACAAGAGCCACGGCGTCTCACACCAGATGCAAGAGACACTTTAAGACCAAGCGAGCCCCTGAAGACAGGCCAAAACAACCAAGGCCACAGATGAAGGACTGCTGGGCCCTGACCCAAAGCTCAACGTTCATGAGTCCAAACAGATACAAATGTGTAACTGAATTAATAATCAAATTGGGAGAAAGAGCTCCGTCTCCCTCAGAATTCCACAAGGGGATGCTTCTCCAGAAGTGAGGCATGGCCACGCCTCACGGCTTCCTTCTGCACAGTACTGACCAGACTCGCCTGGGGAGGCAAGCCGGCTCAGTGGACACACCTGGGCACTCTCTCCACCAGGTGAGCAAGATGGACTTCCACAGCCACATACACCCCTGATGCAGCTGAGGAGCAGGGAACTCACCCCTGTGGTCCTCCCCCAGGACCCACAATACTCCTATGAGAGAAACAGCTGGCAAAATCCTGACAGAGGACCTTCTATAAACCCCGTGACTGCACTCTGCAAAACCCTCTGGGGCCAAGAGCAGGGAAGTCAGAAGCTGTCCTGCCCAGAGAAGCCTGAGGACAGGAAAAGGATATTCAGGGAAAAGTAATGAAATCCAAATCAACTGTGGACTTTTGTTAAATAGTGTATCATATCACCTCATTGATTATAACAAATGAATCATTCCAATGTATGGTGTTAGTAACAGCAGAAATCAGATGCAAGGAGTATGGGTACCTTATTCTATCTTTATAATTTTTCTATGAATCTAAATCTTTTCTAAAATAGTGTATTTGGGGTGGGAGGGAGAAAGTGCTAAGGAGTGGTATTGGCTAAATTATATCATTACATTATGTATTATGTGCATGTACAAATATATAACAACAAATCCCACCAGTGCTTACAACTATAATGCACCCATAAAAAGTGGGAAAAATAAAAATGAATTGATTAAAATAGTGTATTTTTTTGAAAAAAATAAATATGAAAATGCAGTCCAAGGCTCAGACCAAACCTGCCAGAGACAGCTCTGGCCCTCTGAGTAGTGACCCATGGAAACCCACACTCGGCAATCACCCTTTGGCCACATCCGTTGCAGGTCCCATGGTCACTGCAGATAAGATGGGCACAGGGCAGGCCCTTCCCAACCGTCCTCTCTCTGCCTGGGGCCTGATGACCTAACAGATTAGGGGACCTGGGCAGCACCCAGGAATACTGAGTAACTGGGATTACAGGTGTGTAATCACATTGAGCACTTCTTAAATTTTATTTTTCCTCATCTATTGACTCATTTATACCAGATTAGCAGGAACAGAGATGGCTCAATGACCAATCTTATGTGGCAGACTGGATTTGATACTGCAGCAGAAAAGGGGCATGAAAAGAAAAAGCACATGGGATCTGAATAACCTGGCTTGTCATGGAGCAATGGGTTGGTCCCCACCATCCGCACACCCTGGTCTGGCAGATGGCAGCACTGGGGCTACCTTCAGGACCCCAACAGTGCATCTAGAAAGCACCGTACACGATGCTGCAATCAGCTGCAGGATTTGGGGTTTTCATGCAAACTGAAATTGCAGGACCCTGGTTCAGAAAACAAAGGTGGATTTCTGAGTGGTGACCGCAGGGCAGTCACCCAAGTGCAGGTCCCCCTTTGAAACCTGGAGAACTGGCTTTCAAGTCAGGCTTGGCTCCAAAATAGTGGACTGGCTCAACCCATGTTCCATGGACCTGAGAAGACCCTGCAAGGTGGGGGCATGGCCAAGGCAATGGCCACCCCCTCCCTGAACTCCTCTGTCAGATGAGAGGAAGCAGCACCTGTCACAGGGGTGCCAAGGGGACCAATGGGATGATTTGGGGTGTCAGGCCTGGGATCCAGGGGTGTCAAGGGCTCTTCAGACAGCAGTGTGAAGGGGGGACGGGGTCCCCAAGGATGGAACTGGGAAAGGTGAGGGCCCTGAAGTCCCCTCCTGGGGGTCAGGTCTCAGCGGATCTGGCTCCCTGAAGACCCTGCACCCCACCCTCACTGGGCAATGTGAGGCTGCTGGGTCCTGGGTATGGCAGCCTGGGCTGGGCACACCTAGACCCCACCCTGCTTCCCTGTGTTATGGTGACCAGGTAGGTCCCACCCCCCACCCCAGCGACCACCTCCCAGGTGTGGTCCATCTGAGGGAGGCTGGGCCCCACCCAGCACACTCCCTTCCTCGCCATCCCAGCTCAGACCATGCACCATGAGCCTCGGCCAGGACCAGGTGCTGGCATGAGGGGGGCTGGGCTTGGGCCTCGCAGAGCCACAGCCTGCTGCACCATCAGAGGACTGCCACCCTGCCTCGGTTTCCCCACTCCTAAGAGGGGTCCTGCCCTGGGGTTCTTGGTGGGGCCCTCCAACCCCAGCCTGTGCATGGGGCTGGGGAGGGGGTGGGAAAGTCTCAGGCTGGGACCGGGGCCCCTAATCAGCTCAGTCATCAGGCCCCAGCCAGAGAGGAAGCCCTGCGTGGTCTGGGCAGTTGGGGGGCTTTGCCCATCTGATCTGTGGTGGAGTCATGGGACTTGAGGACAGATGTGAGGACATCCTGGAGGGCAGGTTATCACGGAGTCCTGAGCTGTCTCCCCCAGGCTTCTGGGCCTCAGGAGGAGAACCCCAAAGGCTGGGCTCCCAGAGGCTCTCTGGGGAGGTGTGAGCTGCAGGATCCAGGGAGGGCTTCCTGGAGAAGGTGGCAAGGACTCCATCCACCGCCTGGGTTTGCAGGGATGCCCGGGTCCCATCCTGTCCCTGTGTGGTCTCTCTGTGTCACTAAGCTTGTTCCCTGGGCTGTAGTGTCCACATGGAGATACAGGAGTAGGTGGGGCCTTTGGTGGAGCCCTGTTCTCCTCCTCCTCACTCCCTGCCCAGGGCACAGGTGTGTGGCTGTCCCCCACCACCCTACAGGTCCAGGGCTCACTGCCCACTGTCCCTGCAGTGGGCAGACACTTGGGCCTCGGCTCATGGCTTCCTGCTTCAAACTGAGAGAAGGTCAGGTCTTTCAGGCCTTTCATCTCCTTGGTACCATCCTGCTTTATCATGCTCTGTACAATTAGATCTCAGTTCTTCATGGCACAGGGTTGAAAGCATTTTGAGGTGTATAAAGTTTTATGAAATTATTAAAACATTAAATAGGGGGAAATATTTGAACATTCACTAAAGATATATAAATAGAAAATATAAACACGTGGTAAAATGCACAATACTGTTGGCCATGGCAAAAATGCAAATTACAAACACACGAGCTGAGCATGGTGCCTCGCCTGTAATCCCAACAATTTAAGAGGCTGAGGCAGGAGGATCTCAAGTCTGACGCCAGCCTCCGCAACTCAACAGGCCCTGTCTAAAAATAAAATCTGTAAAGGACTGGGGATGTAGCTCAGCGGTAAAACGCTCCTGGTTCATTTCCAGTAAAAAAAAAAAAGAGAGAGAGAGAGAGAGAGAGAGACAGAAGAAGAAAAAGAAAGAAAAACAAAAGGGTGGGATACACTGCATTTTCCCCGGAAGTCCTGAAGCCACAGAGATTGCAGATCCCAGGTGCTGGCAAGGACACTGATCCCATCCATCGCGGAGAGGGATGCACTCTCCGCAGCGCCTTCAAGGATAATTCGGAAACCACATAAATGCAAACCTGCTGTATGCCTTCGCAATTCCATTCGGTGTTTACCCAAGATAATTAAAAACTTATGTTCCCACAAAAATGTTTACAGAAACTTTATTCATAAGAGCCTGAAGTGGAAACAAGCCAGATGTTCATCCGCTTGTGAATGGATCAGCAAATCCTGGCGACCCTTTCGGTGGAACAGCACTCTGCCACAACCCAAGGGCCAGGAACTCCTGCACAAGGCGCACAAGCTCAGAAGCAGTGCGCAGGAGTGAAGCCCGCAAGCCAGTGGTGGCCCAGGGCTACCCGTAGGCAGGGAACCGCATGCGGAGAGCCGGGAGTCCCACCTTCACAGGGGTCTCCGGGTCCTTCTCCGGGTCCACATCTGCAGGAAGACAGGAGGGCGAGGAGACTGGTCACTGCGCGGTGCGGACCCTGCAGCTTGGCCCCGGGAACTGCCGGTCACGCCCCCCTAACGCCATAGGGCCTGCGGCCGATCGTGGGCACCCCGGTTGATGCCACCAGCCAATCAAGAGCGGCCAGGTGTGCGCGGGTCGTGTGGGCCTCAGGTGGGTGGGGTCCGCCCCCGCTGACCGGTGCGCGCTGGCTGCCGGGGTGGTCCTGGAGACCCTGGGGCTGCGCGACCGCGCTTGGCGCTGTCGTGGAGTTCATGGTCATCTGTAAGTGAAGTTCCGCGGCTTGGCGGTGTCGGGGGTGTTTGGGCAAGGCGGTGCATGGCCGCCTCCCGCACCTTCCCGCGGAAGGGTCTGGCTCCTCTGAGCTCCTCTCCCCACTGCCGCGCCCACTCCCGCCCCTCCGCACGGGGCACAAACTGGGGGAGTCCAGTGTCCAAGAATGATGGGCATTAAAATAGCAAAACACCACGGAAAGAGCTACCCCGAAGAGCCGGCGCAAGCCTGTTAGTCTCAGCTACTCAGCTGCTCGGGAGGTTGTCCTGACTCCAAAAAAAAAAATTTTAAAAGCAGGGGGGGGAGGCAGCTTTTTGCCCTTTAAGGAGTGCCATGCAAATTTCTTAGCCCATCCTGCCTAGGGCAGCAGAGGCTTGAGGAGCGGGCCCTGTGCACACCAGACCAACAGCGCACCCCTCTGGTCCTGCAGCCCCTGCTCTCGATCCAGTGAACAGGCCAGAAGCGTTTCCCAAGCATTTACTCTTCTCAGAACCCCCAATTGTGCTTCCATTCTAGCCCAGCTCTTTGCTCAGCAGGAGTCCCAGAAACTTTACTTTTCTGCCCTTTGCCCTAAAGCAATCTACTGGCCACACAGGAAAGGAAGTTTGGGAGGGATCAGCCCCCAGAGAAGTGGTGAGGCAGAAGCACACTATGTGGACTCAGAGCAGGTAGGCAGTGACCTGGCATACACTCCAGGACACTGAGACTTGGACATCCCTGGCTAAAGCTCAGCATCACCACCTGAGCCCTGCACCTGTCCCTGAGTCAACAGACCAGAGGCCCCCATCATCATCCTAGAAGAAGAATAAGGAAGAACAGGGCTCAGGTGAAGGCTACAGAATAAGGTGCTCTCAGACTGAGGCTGAGGTGGGCAGGGAGCCGGGAGGGCTGGACACCAGGGAATGTGATGCATGGGGACCCCTTTGGAGTTCCAGTTGTGTGTGACGAACAGGCCAGGGCTCTGTCCTTGCTTGGTGATGTGTGCTACACCCTTTGGGAGTCACCCATGTTCCTCTGTACCTAGCAGCACCTCCTCACACTCCCCCACGGCTGGCTTGGAATTCTAGGTTCATCCTTACAGTACTTATGGATACCAGCTGCAGTCAGACAGTCCTAGGCACCAGGTTACCAAGGTGACAGGCAGAGTCTGCACCCTCCCTGAGCCAGACCACGCCCCCCAGCTGAAAACTAAAGCCTGAGGATTAGGAGATGGGCTTGGCCAACCATGGCAAAGGTTCATCACCAATTCTCTGCTTCCACATCCCCACTGGCCTTAAAGTTTCAGTAACTCTCCCTGGCCCCACTGTGGATTGGGGGCTCGGTGGGCAGGGGGCTGCCCTTGCAAAAGCCTTATGGCCATGGAAGTAGCTAGCACACAGCATCTCCTTGGCTATGGTCTCACAGACATAAGTCTACACCTGCAGGCAATGATGTGCACATCTACTTCCTACAGCCTGTGGGGCTCAGGCAGAGCCTCTACAGCACAGAGTCAGCATCACAGAAGCAACCAGAGCCTGCTTTGGGAAGCAGCTGGCTGTACCTTCCCAGTGGGTCACCTCCCCAGGGACCTGCAGCTGAGGGTCCTGGTAAGGAGGATACTGAGGACTGGTAGCCTGGATTGGCTGGACGAGGACACTGGAGGAGTTCAGAACAGAGAGAAGGCTGGGGTGTTCTCTGCTTTACTTTGGGGTGAGTCCCTCTGGCCCTAGCCCCTTGCCTCTCACCTACCATTCTGCCTGATGTCCCACAAACGTCACCCAGTAGGGGATGACCAAGGGGAAGAAAGACCCCTTCACGGCCAGAGCGGTGAGCATGCTGGTACAGGAGAAGAGCACAGGTGCCTAGCTCAACAGCACCACAGCCTCCGCCTGGGATGAGTCTCTGTTGTAAGATGGCTGCTGACAGTCACACAGAGGGAGCTTTGAGGACTGTGGCACAGGATAGACACTCCCAGCTGATTACACAGGTCTGGAGGTTGACTGGGCTGTGGAGGAGGCCAGGTCTTGGGGCAGTGAGGACAGCAAAGCTGTGCAGGGAGAGGAGAGCTCACCCCAGAGCCTTCATCTACAGGAGCCTGTATGCTGCCCAACCCACGGATAAGTATCTATCACTGGAACATGGTGGGTCCATCTCCTCTGGGAGCCTTGTCCATGAAGAACCCAATGTGGTCAAAGAGACAGACTTCCAAGCAGAGAGAGAAGGTGGAGGGGGTGGGCACCTGCACAGCGGCTAATCAGCCTGCTGAGGGCACCACCTCAGGAAGATGGTCATTCTCTTTGCCCCACTTTCCTCAGCTGGAAAGTAGGGTGCTGGTGCCTCCCCAGGAGAAGGAAGTAATCTACCCAGTGTGCCTGTGTTGCGTTGTTGTGCGCGACTTCTTGCCCGCAAGAAAGACGCAACCCAAGAATCTTCTTTCAGCAACTTTTTTTATTCAGGTCCCTGATAGTTCTTCTCCTCCCTCGGATGCCCCTCCCAGCCTTAATAAAGCATCTCAAGCCCCAATGCAAAGCAGCCACGTGGAGCTTTCTCATAGAGTGATGAAAAGTCATGCGCCAACTCTCCCAAACAAGGAGTTGTTTGTCACAGACCACAGCGGAGCCAGCGCCATCATGTAATGGTGACCATAATTTGCATAAACGGCAGAAGCGGCTCACCACATGCCTGGAATGACGCCTACCCCTAGGGAGCCCCCAGGGGTGGTGGTCACCATCTCTCATCTACCAAGAACATGCCACAAAGGATTTGGCACCAACAGGAGTGGGACAGGGTGAATCAGGTGGCTCTTAGGACGAGCCAGTTATGTATTCCTTATTGCTTCTACTAAGGGAGGCTGGCAGTACGGCTCAGGCTGAGAATGGCCATCCTGGGCTGTGGAGGGCCTCCAAGTAGAATTCACCTTTCAATTGTGATGGTTTCTCTCCTTTACCTTTCCAGTGTGTTCTAAGACATTTTGCTCTTTAAAGTTTTTACTAGTTTCAGTGATTATCCAATAATAAAATCTTCTTCCCTAATTCAGAGGACTTGGGCACTTCTCTTCTTGAGAAAGAGCTGGATTGGGATAACTTGAGAGAAAGGGAAACTTTTTGCTCACACAAAATCCAGAATACAGATTTTCATAGTATCTTTATTCATCGTGGCCACAAAGCGCAAACAGCTCGAATGTCCTTCAACTGCTGGACACTAAGCAGAATGGGCACCTGTGCCCTGGAGCACAAGCCCCTCCTCAGGTCCTCTCATTAGAGAGACTGCACAGCAAGCCCAGGCCCCATCCTGCCCATCACCCTGCTTGCTGATAGGAGTCAGGGAGGACCTGGGCACCATAGATTCAGGGGTGGGGACTGAGGCCAAAGCAGCACACTTGGGAGGTGAGCTGGCTTCTCCTTGGCTGGCTTGGCTGACCAGCAGAAGGCCAGTGGTCTGCTCTCAGGTGTACCTCCTCATCTGCTGCTGGATCCATGGCACAAAGGATTGGACCCGAGCATAGACCCCAGGAATGTTGCGGAGGGCACAGCCGATGCCCCAGCTGACCACTCCCACCAACCTCCAGGAGCCTGTCACTTTGCACACCAGGGGCCCTCCAGAGTCACCCTAGGAGGAAGAGGAGTCATTGGATATTGGCCCCAAAGGTGAAATGGGGGTGGGCAGGTGGAAAAGGACTTACATAGCAGGCACTGCGGCCCTCGCTGCCCGCACACAGCATGTCATCCAAGATGATCCTCCGGTCCCTGTGGCGGTGCCTGCTGGCGTTGTGGTACTGTTGCTCGCAGACTGCATTCTTCACCACCTGCACCTCCACCTGCTGCAGGCGGAAGGGTGGAGGCAGGGAGCCTAGGGGAGAAAAGGGGGGCTAGCAGCACAGGTGTGGTTAGACCCTACCCTCGCCCAAGCTGACCTGCCACGGCCACCTCCCCTCTGCATCCCTGGCCTCAGCTCCCTCCTGTCACACACTGTGTGGAGACACAGCTCATAGGGACCATGTCCACCTGAACCCTGGCACTCCACACAGGCACTCTACAGGCCTGCAGTTGGGGCACCAGAGAGACAATGAACAATGTGTTCTTCTGGTGTCTCAAAAACACATTTTTTAAGGTTAGAAACTAGAGGAGCAAACGTTTCCCCGCTCAGAGCACTGAGCTCTGGGCTCAGGCTTTCCCTCTGCAGGTGCTGAGGCTCCCATGGAGACCCCAGTGGGTGGGAGACGAGGTGGGAGTGCCCTGGGTTCCTTGGCCATTCCCTGGATTCCCTCTGAAGCTGCAACCTAGAAACCCAGCACCACCCGGCCTCTAATAGTTCTCAGAGCAAGTGTAGGTCCCACACAGAGACCCTTCCAGCCACACCCTCTGTAAGTACCAAACATGCTGATGGCGCCCCAGCCAGTCACCCAGCACTGGTCCCTTGGGGTGATACTATCAGACAGGGAGGAGAGCCTGACGGGCTTGATGTTGGCAGAGCACACTGCAGGTTTCGCCAGACGCAGCAAGGCCACGTCTGAGCCCAAGAAGGCATTCACATAGTCAGGGTGGACGATGACCCGGTTCACATGCAACAGCTTCGTGTCCCCATAGAGGAAAACGTTCCCAGCCTGGACCCGGTAGGCTGATGGGTCAGCATCTTTCCTGGAGTCGGAAAGAAACCATGGTGGCAACTCACTCTAGGTCCCCTGGACATTGCAGAAGGCCAGCAGGCCTAGGAAAAACAAGTGGCCCCATGTGTGCAGCCCAGGCCCTGCCCACACCCCCTGGTTTAGCCCCCATATCCAACCCAGAGCCGGGCAGAAGGGAGGAGACTCACCGGCCAATGCAGTGGGCAGCAGTCAGCACCCACTGTGGGTGGATGAGGGAGCCCCCACAGATGTGCACCCATGCAGCCCAGCGGTAGCTGTAGACCCTCAAGCTGATCTGCCATGGCCACCTCCCCTGGGGGGCACTGTGGCCACCCACGATGCCCACCAGGTCGTTCTGTGAGACAGGTGCTAGAAGCAACAGGTGAAGGTCAGGGAGCCTGGCGCACACAGGCCAAGATCCCCAATTCGAGCCCGAACAGGCCGTGCACATGTCCCCAGATCCTGGGGACATCGCTCACAGGAGCCTTGGGGAAGGGACAGGGTCAAATGGGTCAGGACTCACCCGGGGTCCCAGCACTGGAGGTCCCCACCAAGAGAAGGGTCACAAACCACAGGCTCAGCATCTGCAGAGGACAGACACAGAGGGTGCTGGGCTACCTGAGGCCAGGGGTAGAGTGGGCCAGAGCCAGCCACAGCAGTCTGCAGGGACAGCACCCTACCTTGCCAGGGCTCCTGGGCTCCCTTCTCCCTGGGCCTCTCTATCCTTTATCCTCCAGCCACAGGAAGTGGGCAGGGGGCTTGTCCAGTGCTCTGCTTGGAGGAGGGGCAGAGAGGAAGTGGCATTTGGCCTGAGATGCAAAAGGGGCTGGTGACCCAAACACGGGGTTCTAGGTCCTTGCCAGGGTCTGGATCAGCCAGAGTCAGGATTACTCGGACCTCACCATGATCTTGGAAGAGTATCCCTAGAGGCTGGGGTGGGAGAAGGGCTGTTTGGCTCAGGGTTGGTGCTGAAAGAAGGGCCAGCACCTCCTGAGGTCTTTCAGCATCCTGGCAGGGGACAGGGTAGGTCAGCAGCCTTCCCCAGACACGGAGGTGCCCACTACCAGGTGGCCAAGCTCCCTGTGCTGGGAGCATCTGGGCACAGGAACCACGTCCTGGGGAGTGGCTGCTCAGGCTCCTCTGCTGGGCCTCTGTTTTCCAGCACCTTCTGTGCCAGGCCAGGCTCTGAGGAGGCCCACCACAGGCGGAAGGGCCAGCACCTCCTGAGGTCTTTCAGCATCCTGGCAGGGGACAGGGTAGGTCAGCAGCCTTCCCCAGACACGGAGGTGCCCACTACCAGGTGGCCAAGCTCCCTGTGCTGGGAGCATCTGGGCACAGGAACCACGTCCTGGGGAGTGGCTGCTCAGGCTCCTCTGCTGGGCCTCTGTTTTCCAGCACCTTCTGTGCCAGGCCAGGCTCTGCTCCTGTCTGGGCTAGTGCAGACCAGTGTCTTACCACCAATCTTTCCTGCTGGACACAGGAAAGCCCAGCAGGTGCACTGCCCGAGGCCCCTGAGGGACAGCCCCACATTCAGGGTCAGTCCTGAGGCCCCCATGCACAGACTCTACCCCTCTCTGAGTAGGAAGTCCTACTCCATGGGGAGCCATCAAGCTGGCCACCTGCTCTCTGGCTATCTCATGGGCCCTTAGGTGACTGGGACAGAGATTCCTGTCCCTCTCATGACAGGCTGGCCCCGAGCTCCAGGTGCAGGTAGGCCTCTAGGATGGCTGGTGATGCAGGTCAGAGTGTCTGTGAGTGACAAGGCTTGCAATGCCTGGAGAACAGGGACAGTTGCAGAAGGGACTGTGGAGACCCACAGCTGGACCAAGGGCCACCTTACCAGGAGGCAGAGGACTGAAGGCCTGAGGCAGGCAGAGGGCCCTGCACAGGACTGGATGATCCCCAGGGGCCCAATGACCTGGGCCTGAGGGGCCTGGATCTTGACTTGCAGAGACCTACACTGAGCACAGTAGAACTGGACAATGTCCAGGCAGGGTCTCTGCTGGAATTTGGGGGATGGAGTCCTGGCATTGAGGAGGTGGGGCCCTGGGGTGTACAGGGAGGCTGAGCTCCACAGGCTGTCAGAACCAGCTGGCAAGAGCAGAGGAGGGAGAGGGGCACGTGTTGGGGAAAGCCGCAGGAGAGACCTGGAGGGAGCACCCAGCCACCCAAGCCCTCCATAAGGGCAGCTGCCATCAGTGGAGAAGGAAGTGGGGTCAGGGATATGTCCTTGGTGCCCTCCTGAAACAGTGTGGCTCCCTAGGCAGTAACACCAGAGCCATCTCCCCCAGAGAAACACTGCACCTCCTGCATCTATGCCAGGTACAGGGCCTGGGCCGCTCAGCGTGGAAGGGTCCACCTGCGGCCCCCACTACTTGAACAAGACAATGGTTAAGAATCGAGGACTGGGACAGGATATCTGGTCACCCTGATAGTGTCAGGACCAGGCCACCATGAGCACATTCAGCGATAGCATCAGAGAAAGAACCAGGGACCTGGGGGCTCCAGTTGTGTGACCGTTAGGACTGGGGCCAGATGGGCTGTGGCCAGGATGCCTGGGCTCAGGTGAAGGATGTGGCCACCCGGGCAGTGTCGCAAGAGGGCTGCTTGGGCAGAAGGCTGGACAGAGGGATCCAGCACAGGGGCACCAGTGTCTCTGAGCCGAGGGCTCTGAAGGCCTAAGGTCATGGAACCCAGGGAGGAACGGCCTGGAGCCCAGCCTTGGAGGCCAGTTCAACCCCATCAGGATAAACCAGCTTCCTTGACTGGGGCTGGGGCTTCCCAGGACCCGAGAGACTGTCCCCAGTGTTTCTGGGATCCTTGGGACCATTTTCTGTTGCACATGGCGTGACAAGTCAGGGTGGGTGGTATCCACTACCCCTCTGGTGCCCCTCAGATGGGGACGACAGGATGCAGGGAGTTGGGGGTGGCTGCAGGTGCTGGAGCTGGCGTAGAGATGCCGCCCAGGCTCTGAGGAGGCCCACCACAGGCGGAAGGGCCAGGTGGGGAGTTAGTGGAGGCAGGGACAGGGTGTGCTCCTGACAGCCTGGGCCTCTCCCAGAGCCAGCCAGCTCCCTGGGCGCTGTAACTGCTGTGGAGCCAGGGCCTGTGAGCCTGTCATTTAGGGGGTCTGCAGGTGGGGAGCGGAGCAACAGGTAGGGGGTAGTTACCTTCACAGCTGCTCCTCAGCCTGCTGAGGGCACCACCTCAGGAAGATGGTCATTCTCTTTGCCCCACTTTCCTCAGCTGGAAAGTGGGATGCTGGTGCCTCCCCAGGAGAAGGGAGTAATCTACCCAGTGTGCCTGGAATGACGCCTACCCCTAGGAAGTCCCCAGGGGTGGTGGTCACCATCTCCAGAGAGCTTGTCTACCAAGAACATGCCACAAAGGATTTGGCACCAACAGGAGTGGGACAGGGTGAATCAGGTGGCTCTTGGGACCAGCCAGTTATGTATTCCTTATTGCTTCTGCTAAGGAAGGCTGGCAGGACGGCTTAGGCTGAGAATGGCCATTCTGGGCTGTGGAGGGCCTCCAAGTAGAATTCACCTTTCAATTGTGATGGTTTCTCTCCTCTACCTTTCCAGTGTTTTCTAAATCATTTGCTCTTTAGATTTTTTTCTATTTTCAATGATTTTCCAATAGTAAAACCCATCTTCTTCCCTAATCCAAAGGATTTGAGCAGTGCTGGACCTTCCTTGGAGAGCTGGTATGACCGCCCCCCCAGCTTGTAGGAGCGGGTGCCTGTCAGGCAGTTGTAAGCCCATAAGGCTGTGTGGTTGGAGGCCCTACCCTGCCGCAAATTCTCTTTCCCATTTCACTGCCCTACAGAAGTGGGCAGCCTGGGCCTCCCAGCCTATGGGTAGCAGGACCCACCTGGGGACCCTGTGGACACCAGTCAGCACTCAGTGTTGGCTGGTGAAACTGCTTCTGTGGACACACTGGCCCTGCACTCTGCAGGTGATGTGCCATCCTCTCATGGGTCATGAGGGGTGGCCGCCGGGCCCCTGTACTGTGGGCTTTGGGAACTGGGAACACAGCCTCTCACTGCTGCAGAGATGGTGGCAACGTTAGAAGGGTGAAGGGCAGAAGGTGGTGGGCAGCCCAGCAAGGCACCCCCACCTTGGTGCCCCTTTTCTGGAATCTGGTGCCGTCTTGTCGATGAAGGGCCCAGGGCTGGATGGGAGGGGGATCCCCTCCCACCTACATCTCTAGATCTATCCACTGGGATCATATTTTGGAATCCCTGGGCCAGGGCTGCCCTGTGGAACTTTCTACAATAACAGGCAACATTCTTAACTGCTGTGCAGGCTTGTCACCACCGCAGCATGTAGATGTTGCGGAAATCTCAGTCCTTGTCCCCGTTGTCAATCCAATAATGAGGACATGGTTTTGAGAAAAAGGAAAAAGAAGCTTTATTGCTTTGCTAGCCAAGGAGAAACACAGGGGACTCCTGTCCTAAAGGCTGTGATTCTGTCCATCATCAGGAACAAGGTGTTTTTATAGAGGTGATTCAGAGAAAATGAGATTAAGGAGAAGAGATGAGGAAGGAGAAGATCAGGGAGGAGAAGTTTAGGGAAAGAAAGATTGGGAAAAAGAAAAAAAAAACTTGTAAGTTTCAAAGCATCAAGTGAACCCCTGTTACATAGATTTTGACTGTTGGAAATGCAGCTCATGGGACTGAGCAACTGAAGTTTTAACTTTGGTTAACTTGGAATGAATTTGGACTAAGCAGCCACCTGTAATAGTAGCTCCAGTCAGTCTCCTTGCTGGCATCTGGCAGGATGTGTCCCTGGCTGTCATTCTGAGGAGCAGCATACCAAGAGCACCATTTCTGGCATGTTGGGCGTGCTGGTGAATCTTGTCTCCCTGTCCTGTGTCTAGGTTTCATCCTGAGCCCGAGAGCCCAATGCTTCAAGAGGAAGGACTTGGAATGCCATCCCAGGCGCCTCGAGGCCAGCCCCACATAGAAGTCCAACAGGGCAGGTCTTGAGCTCAGAGACAGATTGGATTGAACTTGGTCCCTCCCCCCGAGAACTTGCTCACAGAATCTGACTGGCGTAAAACTCAGGGAGAGGGCTATTAAAGGAGCCCTGAGGGACCTTGGAGCAAAGGAGTTGGGGACACCAGACAGAGGTGCTGTGGTCACTCCTCCAGGGGTGCAAGACGGCGCAGAAGGTCAGGGACCAGAGGATTCACCCCTTTCTCCCAAGAAGGGGATATGAAAAGCATCGAGGGAATCACACCCATGGGGAGAGAAAGGGCAGGATCTGCAAAGCCGCAGCACCCCGGGACCCATAGGACTCTGGGGCTTCGCTTCCTCCCTTTGCCGATGACATCATGCCATCTGACCTGGCCTGCCATCACAGGATTGGGCTCCCATAAAGACTTCCCCTTGGCCTCCCACCCTACCTGTCCTGCCAGGATCCTGGAGCCTGGGGCTGGAGAGGGCTGGGCTGGGGTGGAACCTGCCTGTGGATGGAGGGCCTGCAGGTAGGTGGACAGGACCATGGGTTCTCCAGGTTCAGGCAGACTGCCACATTGACTGGGTGACTGCCCACCTCCCTGGAATGCCCTCTTCTCCCTCACAGCCCTGCCCAGCTGCAGATAAGAAAGGCCAGCTCTCCCCTGCCTCCACAGCAGGCCAGGAGCCCTCCAGACTCAGGCCTCCCCTTCCAATGCTGCTTCCTCTCATGAGGCCCAACTGACCCCACCCAGCAGCCTGGGATAAATCTCTTCTGGTATTAGTTCAGCTCCTGACAGGCCCAAAGACCACAGGATCCCTGCATGCCGTAGAGCATGCGCCCTGGTCACTGCCCCTGTGCCTTGAGTTTCTTCCTCAAGAGACTCCATTTCCTGGCAGTGACCAAGAAGTGGGTCCTGCAGGCTGGCCTGCCTCCTCTGCCTCTCTTACCAGGCCAGCTTGGAATCTGCAGGAGGGGCTGCATGACTGGCCAAGGATGCAGGTGCTCCCACCCAGCCCCTACTCTCCAGGTTCTGCACAGCGGGGCCAGCCCCGCCCTCCACAGCACGCCCAGGGTCAGGATTGCCCTAAGTGAGGGAAGGCCATACTTCATCAGCCTTCCCCTAGGACATTAGGCAAGGGGATGGTTGGTGGGAATTCAAGGTAACCACAAGGCTTCAGGAATAACCTTAAGTACATGATCTGGGTGCTGAGCCGTCCCAGGCCCCAAGCAGAATAAACATGGGGGACAGAAGACAGGGAAGTTCTGGTCTGAGCTGGCCCTCAGCTCACTGTCCCTGGTTGATTCTGGAGAGGGCCAATCTCTTACTACCACATGGCTCAGACTCAGCATGTCCACCCCACCCCACCCTGTGCATCATGGCCTATCTGGGCTCCAGGACACAGTTGGAAGGCTCTGCACATGAGGGGACAGAGTGACAAGATGAAAGGAGCCCAGAGTCGAGGACAAGGTTGGAGCACCAGGTCTGGAGTATGCAGACCTAGGGCATCGAAGCCCCACTGGGAAAGTACAAGCATTGTCTCCTTGGCAAAACATCCGCTGAGGATTTCTCCCAGAAAAAGAGGAATTACGCTCACACAAAACCCTGACAGCAAATGTTCATATAGCATTTTATTCATCGGGGCCACAAAGCGCAAACAGCTCGAATGTCCTTCAACTGCTGGACACTAAGCAAAATGGGCACCTGTGCCCTGGAACACAAGCCCCTCCCCAGGTCTTCTCATTAGAGACACTGCACAGCAAGCCCAGGCCCCACCCTGCCCACCAACCGCTTGCTACCAGGGGTCAGAGTGGACCTGGGCACCATAGGCTCAGGGGTGGGGACTGAGGCCAGAGCAGCACGCTTGGGAGGTGAGCTGGCTTCTCTCTCCTTGGATGGCTTGGCCAACAGAAGCAGAAGGCCAGTGGTCTGCCCTCAGGTGTACCTCCTCATCTGCTGCTGGATCCATGGCACAAAGGATTGGACCCGAGCATAGACCCCAGGAATGTCGCGGAGGGCACAGCCGATGCCCCAGCTGACCACTCCCACCAACCTCCAGGAGCCTGTCACCTTGCACACCAGGGGCCCTCCAGAGTCACCCTAGGAAGAAAAGGAGTCACTGGGTATTGGCCCCAAAGGTGAAATGGGGGTGGGCAGGTGGAAAAGGACTCACATAGCAGGAATCCCGACCCTCACTGCCCGCACACAGCATGTCGTCCAAGATGATCCTCCGGTCCCTGTGGCGGTGCCTGCTAGCATTGTGGTACTGTTGCTCACAGACTGCATTCTCCACCACCTGCACCTCCACCTGCTGCAGGCGGAAGGGTGGGGGCAGGAAGCCTGGGAGAGGAAAGTGGGTGTGGCAGCACAGGTGTGGCTAAACCCCACCCTTGCCCAAGCCCCTCTACATCCCTGGCCTCAGCTCCCTCCTGTCACACACTGTGTGGGAACGCAGCTCACAGGGACCATGTCCACCTGAACCCTGGCACTCCACACAGGCACTCTACCGGCCTGTAGTTGGGGCACCAGAGAGACAATGAGCAACGTGTTCTTCTGGTGTTTCAAAACCAAATGTTTCCCCGCTCAGAGCACTGAGCTCTGGACTCAGGCTTTCCCTCTGCAGGTGCTGAGGCTCCCATGGAGACCCCAGTGGGTGGGAGACGAGGTGGGAGTGCCCTGGGTTCCTCGGCCATTCCCTGGATTCCCTCTGAAGCTGCAACCTAGAAACCCAGCACCACCCGGCCTCTAATAGTTCTCAGAGCAAGTGTAGGTCCCACGCAGAAACCCTTCCAGCCACACCCTCTGTATGTACCAAACATGCTGATAGCACCCCAGCCAGTCACCCAGCACTGGTCCCTCGGGGTGACACTATCAGAGACAGAGTAGAGCCTGACGGGCTTGATGTTGGCAGAGTACACTGCAGGTTTTGCCAGACGCAGCAAGGCCACGTCTGAGCCCAAATGGGCATCCACATAGTCAGGGTGGACGATGACTCGGTTCACACGCAGCAGCTTCGTGTCCCCATAGAGGAAAACGTTTCCAGCCTGGACTCGGTAGGTTGATGGGTCAGCATCTTTCCTGGAGTCGGAAAGAAACCATGGTGGCAACTCACTCTAGGTCCCCTGGACATTGCAGAAGGCCAGCAGGCCTAGGAAAAACAAGTGGCCCCATGTGTGCAGCCCAGGCCCTGCCCACACCCCCTGGTTTAGCCCCCATATCCAACCCAGAGCCGGGCAGAAGGGAGGAGACTCACCGGCCAATGCAGTGGGCAGCAGTCAGCACCCACTGTGGGTGGATGAGGGAGCCCCCACAGATGTGCACCCATGCAGCCCAGCGGTAGCTGTAGACCCTCAAGCTGATCTGCCATGGCCACCTCCCCTGGGGGGCACTGTGGCCACCCACGATGCCCACCAGGTCGTTCTGTGAGACAGGTGCTAGAAGCAACAGGTGAAGGTCAGGGAGCCTGGCGCACACAGGCCAAGATCCCCAATTCGAGCCCGAACAGGCCGTGCACATGTCCCCAGATCCTGGGGACATCGCTCACAGGAGCCTTGGGGAAGGGACAGGGTCAAATGGGTCAGGACTCACCCGGGGTCCCAGCACTGGAGGTCCCCACCAAGAGAAGGGTCACAAACCACAGGCTCAGCATCTGCAGAGGACAGACACAGAGGGTGCTGGGCTACCTGAGGCCAGGGGTAGAGTGGGCCAGAGCCAGCCACAGCAGTCTGCAGGGACAGCACCCTACCTTGCCAGGGCTCCTGGGCTCCCTTCTCCCTGGGCCTCTCTATCCTTTATCCTCCAGCCACAGGAAGTGGGCAGGGGGCTTGTCCAGTGCTCTGCTTGGAGGAGGGGCAGAGAGGAAGTGGCATTTGGCCTGAGATGCAAAAGGGGCTGGTGACCCAAACACGGGGTTCTAGGTCCTTGCCAGGGTCTGGATCAGCCAGAGTCAGGATTACTCGGACCTCACCATGATCTTGGAAGAGTATCCCTAGAGGCTGGGGTGGGAGAAGGGCTGGTTGGCTCAGGGTTGGTGCTGAAAGAAGGGCCAGCCAGCACCTCCTGAGGTCTTTCAGCATCCTGGCAGGGGACAGGGTAAGTCAGCAGCCTTCCCCAGACACGGAGGTGCTCACTACCAGGTGGCCAAGCTCCCTGTGCTGGGAGCATCTGGGCACAGGAACCACGTCCTGGGGAGTGGCTGCTCAGGCTCCTCTGCTGGGCCTCTGTCTTCTGGCACCTTCTGTGCCAGGCCAGGCTCTGCTCCTGTCTGGGCTAGTGCAGACCAGTGTCTTACCACCAATCTTTCCTGCTGGCCATAGGAAAGCCCAGCAGGTGCACTGCCCGAGGCCCCTGAGGGACAGCCCCACATTCAGGGTCAGTCCTGAGGCCCCCATGCACCATCCCCCTGCATACTCCATGACAGACTGGACCTCTCTCTGAGTGGGCAGTTCCACTCTGTGGAGAGCCAGTAAGCTGGCCACCTCCTCTCTGGCCATCTCACCCAGGCCCTCAGGCCTCTGCACCCAGCAGGAACCAGCTCCTCCTTGCTCCCCCCTGGGACAGAGATTCCTGTCCCTCTCATGACTCGCTGGCCTTGAGCTCCAGGTGCAGGCAGACCTCTAGGGTGGCTGGTGATGCAGACCACAGTGGCTGTGAGTGACAGGGCCGGCAGTGCCTTGGGAACAGGGACAGTTGCAGAGGGGACCGTGGAGATCCACAGCTGGACCAAGGGCCACCTTACCAGGAGGCAGAGGACTGAGGGCCTGAGGCAGGCAGAGGGCCCTGCACAGGACTGGGTGATCCCCCAGAGCCCCATCCTGGGCCTGGGGGCTCTGGGTCTTGGCTTGCAGAAACCCAAACTGAGCAGGGTAGAACCATGCTGTGTCCAGGCAGGGTCTCTGCTGGAATTGGGGCAATGGATGGAGTTCTGGCATCGAGGAGGTGGAGCCCTGGGGTGTCCAGTGTGGCTGAGCCCCACAGGCTATCAGAACCAGCTGGCAAGAGCAGAGGAGGGAGAGGGGCACATGTTGGGGCCTCAGGAGAGACCTGGAGGGAGCACCCAGCCACCCAGGCCCTCCATAAGGGCAGCTGCCACCAGTGGAGAAGGAAGTAGGGCCAGGGATATGCCCTTGGTGCCCTCCTGAAACAGTGTGGCCCCTGTAGACAGTGACACCAGGGCCATCTCCCCAGAAAAACACTACACATCCTGCTTCTATGCCAAGCATGGGGCCTGAGCCCCTCAGCATGGAGGGGTCCACCTGCGGCCCCCACTACTTGAACAAGACAATGGTTAAGAATCGAGGACTGGGACAGGATATCTGGTCACCCTGATAGGGTCAGGACCAGGCCACCATGAGCACATTCAGCGATAGCATCAGAGAAAGAACCAGGGACCTGGGGGCTCCGGTTGTGTGACCGTTAGGACTGGGGCCAGATGGGCTGTGGCCAGGTGAAGGATGTGGCCACCCGGGCAGTGTCGCAAGAGGGCTGCTTGGGCAGAAGGCTGGACAGAGGGATCCAGCACAGGGGCACCAGTGTCTCTGAGCCGAGGGCTCTGAAGGCCTAAGGTCATGGAACCCAGGGAGGAACGGCCTGGAGCCCAGCCTTGGAGGCCAGTTCAACCCCATCAGGATAAACCAGCTTCCTTGACTGGGGCTGGGGCTTCCCAGGACCCGAGAGACTGTCCCCAGTGTTTCTGGGATCCTTGGGACCATTTTCTGTTGCACATGGCGTGACAAGTCAGGGTGGGTGGTATCCACTACCCCTCTGGTGCCCCTCAGATGGGGACGACAGGATGCAGGGAGTTGGGGGTGGCTGCAGGTGCTGGAGCTGGCGTAGAGATGCCGCCCAGGCTCTGAGGAGGCCCACCACAGGCAGAAGGGCCAGGTGGGGAGTTAGTGGAGGCAGGGACAGGGTGTGCTCCTGACAGCCTGGGCCTCTCCCAGAGCCAGCCAGCTCCCTGGGCGCTGTAACTGCTATGGAGCCAGGGCCTGTGAGCCTGTCCCTCAGGGTTCTGCTCTGTACAATCTCTGCGATCTGTGACTGTGGGCATTGTCTCCTTCTCTTGTACCCTGGACTTTTCAGGAAAGCCAGCCTCATCTCCGGCAGAAGTACAGAGAGAGGCCACGCCTCTTTCACCTGCCAATCTCACTGCACACACGTGTTTGATGGGCCCCTTTCTCATCAGAGCCCTGCGGCTAGGGCACCCTGGGAAAGGAGGTTTCCACATTCCTGCCTCCACAGGACAGAGGGCATTGGGAGCCCCGAGTGGCCAGCGCATTTCTCCTGTCGGCTGCTCCCTTATTGAATACCTGAACTCTTTATATATTCTGGACACTATGTTCCTTCCCACGTATGGTTCATCCCCACGTGAGTCTTTGTCTTTCAATTTTAGACTTAAAGGTGGTTAAAACCACCAATTCTTTCCTTTTATCTGTTTTTTTGTTTGTTTGTTTTTGTTTTTGTTTTTTTGGTACCAGAGATTGAACCCAGGGACCCTCGGCCACTGAGCCACATCCCCAGCCCTGTTTTGTTTTTTAATTAGAGACAGGGACTCACTGCGTTGCTTGGGGCCTCGCCGCTGCTGTCCTTTTATCATTTTTGGATTTTAAGTTTCTCTTTTTTATTTATTTTTTATTTTCTTTCCAGTGCTGAAGATTGAACTCAGGATCTCACACATGCCAGGCAAACGCTCTACCACTAAGCCACCCTGCTGGCCTAGGTTTTTGTGCTCTTTTTAAAACAATCTAGGGATGTAATTCAGCATTGCATTGCTTGCCTACCATGCGCAAGGTCTTGGGTCTGATCCCCAACACTGAAAACAAACCAAAAAAATTATTTTTTGTTTATATGTAAATGAAGATAATTCATAATATCCCCCTGTAGTGTTTTTTTGTTTGTTTGTTTTGTTTTTGTTTTTGTTTCCTTTTACAAAATAAGACCTTCAGTGTGGGAAGCACTGGCTAATGACACTGGCCAAACTCCATCTTCCTAGTATGTCATGTACAAATATGTAACAATAAATCCCACCAACACGTACAACTGCAACACACCGATAAAAAAGAGAAACTCTCAAAAACACAAGAAATTCCCGCAGGACTGGAGCCTATGGCAGTGGGTGGCAGGAGGCTCGTGAGGCTGTTTGTCTTCCACCCAGCTAAGCTCTCTGCGGTGCTGCTGGGGAGATGTGCCACCTTCATACGCCCAAGCGCCCTTCCTCTGGGAATTGCTGCTGGGTGGGCTGCCTTCCCGAAAGCCTTCCTCCAGACCACCCTGGGTATCCGGGCATCTACCTCAGAGCCAAGGGGACTGGGAGTTGTGCTTTCCACCTCAAACTGACTCGTGCGCGGTGTTGAGTTTACTTCCACAGCTGGCCCAAAGGAGAAACTAGCCGAACAGCTTAAGTACCTCCCTGCTGGAAATAGGACTCATACAGAGAGGCTGTTTCTGCTGGTAAGGCTGCAGGGCAGGGCTGAGAGGACGGATGCTCACTTTCATGTGAGCAGATAGGTTTGATTTCTTTCTTTTTTTCTTCTTTCTATTGAGGATTGAACCCAGGGGTTCTCTGAGCGAAAGCCCCAGGCCTTTTTATTTTTTTAATTTTGAGACATAGTCTTGCTAAATTGCTCAGGCTGGCCTAGAGATTGCAATAATCTTCCTGCCTCAGCCTCCTGGGTCACTGGGATTACAGGTGTGCACCACTGTACCTGGCCATACATTTTATTTTTTATGACACATGTAAAATTTATAGATCTTATAATGTACAATTTATAAATGTAAATTTTACAGATTTGAGTGAGCAAAAGCAACTTTCTTTAACAAATAGGGGAACAAATACCATTGGTGATGACATTGTAACCAGAGTCATGTAACCCTGTGATTGGTTATAATCCCGGTAGTCACAACAGACATGCCATGTGCTCCTTGATCTCCATTCCTCAGCCTGTGAGAGGGCTGTGAGTATAGGCAACCACGCAGTATAGACTTTAAAAATAACTGTAGTCCTTGCCTCATGACTTCTTCCTGTCCAGAAGACAGCCCAGTGTTCTCTATATAACTTCAGCAGGACTCAGCCTGTGGCAGAAAAAAAGAAACAGCGGCTAGGGATGTAGGTCAGTGGTAGAACGTTTGTCCAGCATGCTGGAATCCCTGGGTTTGATCCCCAGTACCACAAAAAAATAACAAGGAGATGCAGAGCAGGGCCAGCCAAGCATTTTTAATTCCTAAATTTTTCATGCCAACCAAATACAATTTATTCAAAAATTCTCTTATCAAATTGAGTCTTATAACCAAAGATTAATTCTCTTTTTTAAAAAATATGAACTAATTGTTTTTTGTTTGTTTATTTGTTTGTTTATAGTTGTAAATGGACAGCATGCCTTTATTTGTTTAGTTTTTATATGCAGTGCTAAGGATCAAACATAGTGCCTCACACATGCTAGGCAAGCGCTCTGCCACTGAGCCCCAGCCCCAGCCAGATTAATTCTCTTTTAATCAACAGTTTGGTGTAACAGTCTACTTGCACAAAGCTGCCCTAAACACGTAAAGACTCAGCTGTCACACTTTAGGAATAATCGGTAGCGATCCCTAATATCGGTAGCCCAGGACGCTGAGTCTCCCTGTCCATGGCCACCCACATGGGGCATAGTTAGTCCAAGTTGTCTGGCTGGCTGGCTCCTCTGTGAACCCTCGCCTGCTCTGCCAGACTTTTTTCCAGGTGGTATGCAGTCTTCTGGTTGGGAAAGCACTGTCAGCCCCTCTGCAGTGTCCCAGGTACCCTGGGAGGTCTAGGAAGACTGCTGCTTGGTCCTGGGCAAGGACAGCCTGGCCCCTTCCTGGCCTGGCCTACACCTTCCCCTGGTTTCTCAGCTGGCTTGTAGCTCCAGGTCACCTGCCCCACGTGGGGCAGAGGCAAGGAGGGGGCAGGCCCTGCGGGTCCCTGGCCCAGAGGAGGGGCTACCTGCATTTCACCATTAAGCGGAACGTTTGCTGCAGGCTTTGGTGACATCCTGCGAATTTGTCAAGGCCTTATCTTTATCCAAATATGTGGTTGAATGTGTCAACCAAATATTCCAATCCTTTTCCTCATCTGTTGGGTATATCCTATGCCATTTGCCTCTGCTCTGTCCCTTGGTAAATTGCACAATCAGTTCTCCTCCTGTAAACCCCATGGTTGGGATCCTGATGGCACTCAGGTGGCCCAGTTGATTCAGAATGCCACCTGCACTCACCAGTGGTTTCCCAGAAGCCTCCTACCCAGCCCCAAGGTGACTCCTATGCTGGGCTTGGGGCTGGCAGCTGGGCAGCAGATGAAGCTGTCTCCCTTGGGGCTGGGGAGTTTCCCAGGTCAGAGGTGCCCAATGAGGGAGGCATAGAGGACCTTGCTGGAGCTGTCCCTCCCCAGAGACCAGCAGGAGGCCTCAGGTTATGAAGGGACAGGAAGGACACAGAGGTGAGCCCCCACAGCTAGGCAAGAACAGAGCACAGGCTGTGGCATCTTCAGTGGGGCTCAGCCATCCCCCAGCCCTCTGCTTGCCCCCACTCCACAGACCCTCGCACCCTAGGAGAGGTGGACAGCGAGTCACTCCTGCTGCTCAGGCAGCAGCCAGTGCCCTCAGGGGCCGACACAGGGTCCCCACATGTGTTCCCACTGGCAGTGATCTTTGTCGAAGATCCTGACCTATCGGGGCCACTCTCCTGGAGGTCAAGACCCCACGATGCCCACAAACCCCAACACTGGGCCCTGCCCAGAGCTCACCACTGACAGCCGCCCTGGTGCCTCCCAGGACCCAGGGTGAGCCCCCCAGCCACATGTGGGGTCACCACTCCTCCCAAACCAGTGCAGGCCTGGAGATGGGGACAGGTCCCAGGACAGCGGGAACATTGAATGGGGCCAGGACCCACAGACACGGAACCCCAGGTGCAGGAGAGACAAGGACACAGTGCAAGTGGGGCCTGGTACCAGCCCTGGAAGCCTGGACAGCAGCATCCTCCACACAGAGCCACCAACAACCCCAGCCCCAGAGAGCCCCAGGGCCCAGATGAGCCACTTGGAGCCCAGAACACCAGAGGACCTGGGAAACAGGGCCCCATAGTGAGAGAGCCAGGTCTGTGTGAGCTGGAGCCAGGGACCCACTTCCTACACTCTTCCTGCCTCTCCAGGGGCACTAGACAACTGCCCTTGGAAGAAGAGGGCTTCCTGTCCCTTCAGCTGTCTCCTGGGGCCTAGTCACCAAGGGCTGGTGAGATGTGAGGTGGGGGCCTACGGTTTGGAAATAAACTTGGGCAGGTCCGCTCCTCAGAGCCCCAGTGGGCTCCACGGCTCTGGGGACAGGTCCTTGCCAGACACTGAAAAGGAGCTGAGGAACAAGGGCACTGCTGGCTGGCACCAGGATTCCTTGGTGGCCCTGCCTCCCCTGGCGATCCTATTCTTGCCATCTGGGCCCTCGCCCAACTGTGAATACCTCCACCCCCACCCCAGGAATCCTGCACACAAGGCTCCCCCATTGGCCATGTCAAGTCACTGACCCACAAGCCAGAAAGTCCCCACAGGGGGATTCCCCAAACTTAGCACCAGCATTCAGTACCATTCTGCGGCAGACCCTGCCTCCAGGGCAAGAGCCTTGGACACCCATGTGTCATGTCCAAGGGTCCAGGAGGCCCAGACCTAATTGTGGACTCAGGTGCTCAGCAGCTTCTAGGGACATGTGTCTAGTTTTGCAACCTTAGAAGAGCTGGGCCCAGACACAGTGGCACAGGCCTGCCATCCTGGGAGGCTCAGGCAGGAAGATCACAAGTTCAAGGCCAGACCCTGTCCCAAATTAAAATTTAAAAATAAAAAGGACTGGAAATGTAGCTCAGTGGTAGAGTGCTTGCCGAATATGTGCAAGGTCCTAGGTTCAATCCCCAGCACCACAAAAAGAAGGAAAAAACGTGGGGGTGGGGGGTGAAATGAAAACTGTGGACTTTTTAAAGTTTATTTGTTTTTTTAGCAGCTTTATTGAGATAAGACTCACACCGTCCACCCTCTTAGTGTGTAGTGCGGTGGGTTTCAGCACATTCGCAGGGCTGCGCAGCATCTCCAGGGCTGATTTTATAGCACTCACTCCCCCAAAAAATGCCTGTGCCCTCCAACCCCCCACTAATCCCTACCCCTGGCAGCCACCCCCACTGTCTCTGTGGGCTTTTAAGCATTGCCCCACAAGGTCTTCTGAGACCTGCTTCACTCACTTGCCTGCTGGAAATCTGTGGGCTTTTACCTGCGTGGTCCCCTCCCAGTCCCAGGAAGCAGGGGAGGTCCCCCAACTTGAAAGCCAGCTCCCAAGCTTGGAGTCACCTCCTGGCTGAGGCTGTCCCAACCCCTGCTGTGGTCTCAGTGGCTTACTAACTCTGGGTCAGGGTCCAGGTGTCCATGGACATTCTGGCGAGGGCCCCTTCCTGGCTCATAGACAGCACCTTCTTCTCCCATGTCCTCTAATGAGCTTCCTGGGGTCCCTGTTACAAGGGCACTAATTCCCTCTCTCCCTCCCCAGTGCTACCACACTGGGACTGAGGTTTCAGAATTCACTATGAACTTTGCAGGACTCAGCCATCAACCATGGGAGAGGGTTCCTCCCAGATGTCAGTGGGGACCCGACCCTCCCACTGAATTCAGCTAGATGCTGCCCAATGCAGATTCTGGGTAGGAGGTTGTAGAGTACCACAGTGAAGTCAGCATCCCCATCTTTAGAACTGGAATGGCCGCTTGGGTATCTTGACACCACTGCGTAGGGACTGCAGTGCCGGGTCGAGTAGGTCCTCCAAAGCCAAAGCTCTGCCCAAACAGGCCAGTGGATGTGCAGCCCAGGACTGTTCCCACTGTGGGTCTGCCTCCCTTTGAAGGCCAAGGGTCACAAGGTGAATCGAGGCTATCAGAGCCTTCCTCTTGCCAGTATTGTGGCCTTGGGAACACTGACCAAGGACAGCCACTCTGCTGGCTCACCAGTGTCCACCTCTGGGCTCCAAGTCCAAACAGAGATCACTTAGACAATGCATATTTTAATGGGAGACAGGGTGAGCAGGAGGCCTGGGTCCTGCCACCCATCCACACCCACCACACTTTAAGAGACACCAGCTCAGAGCCCCTCTCTCCTGGGATTCAGGGAAGTCCAGGAAACTCTGGGCCAGGAGGGCAGGGGTCTCAGTGCTGAAAAGAGTGAGGAAGTTAGGGAGAATGTAGAACTGGGAGAAGCAGAGGCATCACAAGGAAGACGGGGGTCGCCACCATCATATAGCCCTGTCCTGGCCTGTCTAGCATCCAGGAAACTGGGGGACATGGTGATGGATCCAGGACACGTAGCTCATCACACGGGTGTAAATCCCAGGTAGGTCGGCATGACCACAGCTGTGGCCCCAGCTCACCACCCCAACCTGGATCCAAGTGCAGTTCCACAAGCAGACGAGGGGTCCTCCAGAGTCACCCTGTGGAGAGGCCAGACTCAGTACCTCCAAGATCCCCTGCCTGGAGTGCCTGGGTCCCCACTTCATTGACCACTTGAGGACAGAGACAGGGTGGGTGAGCCTCACCTCGCAGGAGTCCCGGCCCCTGCTGCCTGCACACAGCATGTCCTCCTTGATGACCCTTTCGGAGATGTCTGGGAAGGACATGTTCTGGTACTTCCGGTCACATTCCTGGCTCCCCACTATGGGGACCTCCACCTCCTGCAGGTGGTAGGGCTCAGGCAGTGGTGCTGTGGGGAGGAGCCAGGTGAGCACCAGGGGCTGGGGGCTCCCACCTCACCCCAGCAATGGAGATAGAATGGACACAAGGCCTCCCTGATACCCACTGTAGTCCTTGATGTTGCCCCAGCCAGTCACCCAGCATCGCTTCCTCGAGGAGACCCTCAGGGAGGCAGCCGGGAGGATGACGGGTTGCACCTGCTCAGACAGAGCCATGGGGACCTCCAGCCGCAGCAGGGCGATGTCCCCACCTCCACTGACAGACAGGCTCTCATTGTACTTGGGGTGGCGGACAATCTCAGCCACCTTTGCCAGCTGGTCATCTTCATAGAGCCTCAGCTGCCCCACCTGCACCCTGAAAGCACAAGCCTCCAGCTCCCCCCTGGGAGAGGGGAGCAGGAGCCCCTCAGGGAGGCTGGCCAGGCCCTCAGGGAAGCCAAGCTCTGCAGCAGCCCAGGAATCTGGCCACACCCTGGGGCCAAGGCTTCCCTGCAGCCCAGGGAGGGGCCCCAGAAATCCTGCCTCCCACCCCTGGCCCCTTGGCCCCCTCCTGGTGCCCACCTGCACCCAGCAAAAGAAATGGGTGGGGCCCACTCACGGCTCAACACAGTGGGCAGCTGTCAGCACCCACTGAGGGTGGATGAGGGAGCCTCCGCAGACATGCTCCCACAGTCTCCTCCCCATGTTGTAGAACCTCAAGCTGACCTGCCACGGGAACCTCCTGGTTGAGACAGGGCATCCCCCAACGATGCCCACCAGCTCCAGTCCTGGGCGGGGGTCTGGGGAGGCACGTGGAGGGGCTGTCAGGGACCAGACAAGGGTCTCCCCAGGGCTCAGGAGGCAGCAAGGCTCCTGGCGAGTGGATGATGCCCATGAAACCCTAGGAATGGTCCTGTGAGCCCTGGGGGTGGGGACGGGTCCTGGGGCAGGAAGGCATGGAGTAGGGTGGGGTTAGGACTCACCAGGGGTCAGGGGAGTGGAGCCCCCCAGGCAGGGGAGAACCAGGAGCAGCAGCCACAGCATCCTAGGGACCAGAGAGCTCCTGGGCCAGGAGTATTGAGGATGGACTGGGATGGCTGGGGCGGTCCTGCTCCCTCCTTGGGTGTCCCCTCAGGCCCCATTTATCCCTCTGCCACAGGATGTGGGCACTGGCACACCAGCCCTGTGGGGGAGGGGGTTGGGGGAGTGCTGTGGCCAAGCACTTCTCCAGAAGCTGGGGCCAGGTGGGGCAAGCCCTGGCATATGCCCTGCTCCCCTTGTAGCTGAAGGACACAGACCACGAGTGTGGGAGTGTGGCATTGGAAAGGGAGAGAAATACCGTGAAGGACAAGTCAGAGGCTGGCTCCTCAGGCACTTCCTTCTGTCCTCAGCAGGGCTGCAGAAGGACCAGGGACACCCCAGCTGTGGTTGTCTCCTCCGTAGCCTGGAGGGACTCCTAGCCATAAGCTCAGACATGGGCTGGGGACCTCAGCTAAGGAAAGGCTGTTGGAAGGCCTCCTTGTTATCCGGAGGTCTGTAGAAGGGTCTGTGAGGGTGGGAGGCCCAGGAAGGTGGGCCCTGGCATGCTGACCTCACAGTGACCTCCACATGCAGGTGAAGATGGAGGAAGAGGGGCCCAAGCTCTGTCTGCCACCTCCTTGGGGGCCACCTGGGCAGGACACTGACTGCAGCCAGGACCGGGACCCCTACCCCCCACCCCTACCCCCCTCTGGCTTCCAGCACAGCTGGGTCCCTCCTGTGGGCTGAGCCAGGTGGTGGACAGCACTTAGGCTGGGGAGGCAGGACAGAGACCACACAGGAGGAGAGAGGCTGGGTCTGCCGAGACCCTCGGGGCATTCCCCAAACTTGGAGGGCTCGGGCCTGGGCCCCCAAAGAGTGACAGTCGTCTCTGATGCCTGATGCCTTCCTCAGGCCTCTCTGTGTCCCTAGGCTAAGGACTGTGTATGGTGGGTGGGTCTCTGGGGGACTGCTATGTCATGGTTCCCGATCAGAAAAAGGGAGCTGTGGGGTCTCCTGGTCTCCCCTCCCATGAGCCTTCTGTGATCCCAAAGCCCTTGCAACCCTGGCTTAAGACACCCTGAATCTGCTTCTAGAAGAGTCTGGGAATATGAGGACCTCTTGCCAGGTGTGTGGGGGGTGCGCATTTGAGAGAAGACAGACCCTGAGAGGAAGGGAGGACGTCTCTCCTGGTTCCCCAGGAGGCCATGGGCTCTTCAGGTCCAGCAGGGAGTAGCTCCTTGTTATGGGCCAAATTTTGCCCCCTGCCATTGGAAGACAGAGATACTTGTCTGACAAGTCTCTCTGGAGCCCCCTCCCATGCCTGCAGGTGACCCTGGTCCACTAAAGCCACACATCAAGTGGCTTTCAGCCTAGAGGGATCCCTAAATGTGGCAGGAGAACAGATGCTCCCTGCCTGCACACATTGCCATGCCCCTGCAGGCTCTGGATCTCCACAGCCCCCAGGAACACTGGGGCTTCAGGCTGAGGACCCAGGCCATCGCCCTGTCCCCTGGACCCTGCCTGCCTGCCTAGGTGGCCACTCCTCCTCTTGGGCCTCAGACACTAAAGGGCTGACCACAGTGCCCTATGGAAGGGACACTGCCTCCCTACACTGCCCACAAATTTCCATACCCACGAAGAGACCTGCGATCGGCATGGGACACCTGCAACAGGGGATGTACACTGTCAGCAGAGCAGCTTCAAATGCTGAGGAAGACACTTAGAGCCTGGACTGTGCCTCCCCAGAACAGCGGCTCAAGCAGGAGGCAGCGCATTCTCAGGCAAAGCCAGTGTCAGACCCATGAGACAGCCAAATGAAAGGACGGTTTCAGAAAATGTTGCAAGAGGTACAGTCAGCAAAGGAAATCAATGATTAAGGCAAAGGCCACTGTTGTCTTCAGAAAACAGGTAGCGCCCAAGAAAAAGAGAAAGCCCTGCCCAGTAACCCAGCACCCACAGTCTAGATGGTATCCGTGTGGTGGATGGGGAGGTCCACGCATGTATCCCTCCAGCACAGAGGCAGGGAAGGAAGAAAGTAAACACAGAAAACAAGTGAATTCTACAAAAGAATAAGTCAAGGGGGTGGGAGCAGCCTCCGTGGGTCAGTGGCTCTAACACAGTCCAAATGCAGCCCACAGGTGCATACAAGAGAGGACCCCAAATGCCCTGTTTAGAAAGGAGAGACAAGGACAGGTGTTCACCAAGAAAGCATAAAAATGTTCAGAAATTGATTAATTAAATTAAAAACTTGCTCCCATCAAAAACCACTTTAGAAGGCTAAGTGGGCGTGTGCCAGGCCCTGGGCTCCATCCCCAGCACCAGAAAACAAAGGAGCAAACAAAAGCACTGAAAGAAATGAAAGGAGGCCTCCAGCTGCCCATGGAGAGAAGCCTCTGCCTCCCAGTGGCAGCCTGAGAGGGCTCCCTGGAACCCCACACACCCACACAACAGGCAAATCCAGAGGTTCAAACCTTGGTGTCCACTTCAAGGACACCCAGGAAACCCACCAGGCCATCAAGGGTATGTGGGTCCAGAAAGCCACCAAGTGTCCAAAAGATGTGACTTTGAACACACCCAGGTTGAGTCCTATGGGGTCCAGCTAAATTCGCCCCTACAGGAGTCCCCTGCAACATGCAGGTAGGTGATCCTCAGTGAAAAGGAACAGATGGTCCTTCAACCAGGAGAAAAAGATCCTGGAAGAAGCCAGAGAAACAAAAACAAAAATAATAAATTAAAAATAAATAAATAAAATAATTAAATAAGTTTAGCATAAAATAAATGCAAATAGGGCTGGGGATGTGGCTCAAGCGGTAGCGCGCTCACCTGGCATGCGTGCGGCCTGGGTTCCATCCTCAGCACCACATACAAACAAAGATGTTGTGTCCGCCGAAAACTAAAAAATAAATATTAAAAAAAAATTCTCTCTCTCTCTCTCTCTCACTCTCTCTCTCTCTCTCTCTCTCTTTAAAAAAAAAAGAAAAGAAAAGAAATGGTGCCCAACACTTCCTACAAAAGAAGTCAGAAATTGGCAAAACAAACCCTGAAAGCTCTGAGCATCAGTAGTCATGATACTGCAGGTTACCAGTGATGAGTCCTGCTCCCTCACGTGTTGAAGAACATTAGAGAAGCAAGCCGAGGCAAGCACATAAGACAGGGTTTATTTAAAAGGGGTCACATAGACTTCTCCTGGGAGGGAGAAGGGGGCCATAGCTGGTATCCTGGTATCCCAAGAAGTGAGAGTGTTCTGTTCTTTTATAAGTCCTAGGCTTCCTTTGTTCTCCTGCTCTCTTCCCCTTATCTCTCCTTCCTGCAAACGGGTCTAGACCCCAGGAGATGCTTGGTGGGATGGCCAAAAGGTGAGAAGCAGGTGGGCTGCAGAGGCCAAGGTGGAGTGATGGGGCAGGAAGAAGGCATAATTAAAAACTCCTTGTAGGGAGGGACAGTCCCTGGAACAGGTTACCTTAGCCAGAGGTAGGAGCTAGGGGCAGATTTTCTTGATAAGGGTGGAGGGAGGGCTCTGCAGGAATTAACATTTCAATCCCTTCATTCTTTGGATCAGACCCTAGCCTATCTGCCTGTCTAATTCTGGCTTCAGCCACAGGACAGAGAGTTGAAGTGGGCACAAGCCTGTTAAATTGGTGGGTTAAGAAGCTGGCAACCCAGCCGGGCACAGTGGCTTGGGAGGCTGAGGCAGGAAAATATCAAGTTCAAACCCAGCCTCAGCAACTTATCGAGGCCCTAAGCAACTCAGTGAGACCCTGTCTCTAAATGAGATACAAAGTAGGGCAGGGGAAGTGGCTTAGTGGTCAAGTGCCCTGAGTTCAATCCCTGGTACCCAAAGGGGGGGGGGGGGGACGGGAAATCTTATAAAAATCTCAGTAAGTGTGAAAAATTAATCATCAATTCATTATGTAAAATATAAAACTCAGTGAAAAGGAAAGAAAAAAAATTTATTTGCCTGGTAAAAGATAACTATAAAAATCAGTCCTGGGGCGAGAACAGTGCCCATGCCTGTAATTCCAGTGACTCAGGAGGCTGAAGCAGGAGGATAGCAAGTTGGAGGCCAGCCTCAGCACACAGCAGGCCCTGTCTCAAAAAAGTTAAAAAAAAAAAAAAAAAAAGGTCTAGGGATGTAGCTCAGTGGCAGAGCACTCACCTAGCATGGATGAGGCCCTGGCTTCAACTCCCAGCATCACAAAAACAAATACAAAAGATAAAACCCAAGCCAGGCACAGTGGCACATGCCTGTAATCCCAGTGATTTGGGAGGCTGAGTCAGGAGGATCATGAGTTCAAAGCCAGCCTCAGCAAAAGCAAGGTGCTGAGCAACTCAGTGAGATCTTGTCTCAAATAAAATACAAAATTTGGCTGGGGAGATGGCTCAGTGGTGCTGCTGAGATAAATCCCCAGCACCAAAAAAAAAAAAAGATAAATCCTAGAGGAATCATTATCCCAAATAGAGATTTGGAAGCATCCTTTAAAAAGACAAAAGAGAGGACTAGGGCTGTAGCTCAGTTGGTAGAGTACTTGCTTTGTGTGCACAAGGCCCTGGGTTCTAAGCCCCAGCACCAAAAACAAAAAAGACAACACAAAGAGTTCTGTCTCTACTTTATTCAATGTTTTTATAGTCCTAACAAGGGTAATGAAAAGAGAAAAAGGAATTAAAAGATTAGATTTGGAAAGAAGATTTTTAAAAGGCTGTCATCATCTTCTTACAGAAATCATGTTCAGCAAGAGACCAAGCACTGGGCTGAGGCTGGGGCTCAGCGGTAGAGCACTCGCCTATCATGTGCGAGGCGCTAGGTTCAACCCTCAGCACCATATAAAAATAAATAAATGAAGTAAAGATATTAAAAGAGAGAGAGAGACAGAGAGAGAGAGAGAGAGAGAGAGAGAGAGACCAAGCACTGTTGACAAAAGCTCTGTCTTTGTCCCTGATGCCAATAAAATAACAAGGACATGGTTTTGAGGGAAAGGAAGGTTTATAGCTTTGCTGGCAAAGGAGAAACACAGGGGACTCCTGTCTCAGACACTGTGATTCTGCCCATCAGTGTGAACAGGCGGCTTTCAAAGAGGTGACTCAAAGGCTACATTCCACTGTTCTCTGTCTGGAGGTGTAATTCACTTGTTAATTTGGGAGATAGTCATTTCTGAGATATTCTGGTGCCAACCCCAAAGTCTGGTGGGTGTGTGCTCAAGGACAGATAAATCTACCTAGGATGGGGAAGAAAGGTAATACTAAATCCACTGAGATTAAGGACAGGGAGTGATTAGGGAGAAGCAGGGAGAGAGGAAGAGAAAGAAACATGTTCATTTTAAAAATAAATAAAAACCAATGTGATTCTGCAATCTGTATACGGGGTAAAAATGGGAGTGCATAATCCACTTGAATCAAATGTATGAAATATGATATGTCAAGAGCTTTGTAATGTTTTGAACAACTATAATAATAAAAAAAATAAAAATAAATAAATAAATAAATTGCAGTGGTACATGCCTGTAATCCCAGTGGCGCCTGTAATCCAGCGGCTCGGGAGGCTGAGTCAAGAGGATGAGAATTCAAAGCCAGCCTCAGCAAAAGCAAAGTGCTAAGCAACTCAGTGAGACCCTGTCTCTAAATAAAATACAAACTAGGGTTGGGATGTGGCTCAGTGGTCGAGTGCCCCTGAATTCAATCCCCAGTACCCCCCCAAAAAAATCAGTTGCCAGTAGCAGAGCAGCAAGGGCTGCATTCAAAGTAAAAAGTGGACCATTGTTACAGCCTCAGAGGGTGCAGTTGGACACTGGGCAAGCCAGAGCAGTGGGTGGACTGCAGATCCAATGGACCTTCTGAATGCTCTGCTCTGCTGAGGATCCCTTCCAAGTGCCATGAGCATGTACAGGTCCCCAGACACACTGGGATTGAATTTTGGGCCAATCTGAAGTCCAGTTTCCTATGATGCAAAGAATACAGAGTGGTGTGACTGGATACGTGGCTACTCATGGGCTCCCCAGCACAAAACGGAGGCCACACAAGAGACGCTCATATTGAAACCAGAATTATACAGTCAGTATAGATAGGTAAATCGAGTCAGGTCGGATCCAGGAGGCCAATTTTGAGTGAGTCTGGGAAGTTGGAGACAGTCCACTGTGGGATCTTATCAAGAACCTGCCCCAGCTCCAACCTGTTGCCCAGGTAACCTGTCCCAGGAATTCCCCCTCCCAACAAGGAGCCATAAGGTTGTTAATGTGTCCTTGCCTACTCCATCCTGCCCTTCCCCCTTCAGCCCACCTGTTTCCCACCTTTTGGCCTTCCCACCTAGCATTCCTGGGCCTAGTCAAGTATGCAGGAAGGAGAAAGATTAGAGGGAAAAGGCAGGAGAACAAAGGAAGCCCAGGACATATATTAAAAGGGCGGAACACCTCACTTCTTGGGATAACAGGATACCGGCTACGGCCCCCTTCTCCCTCGTGGGAGAAGTCTATGTTACCCCTTTTTAAATAAACCCTGCTTCATATGCTTGCCTTAATATGCTTCTCTAGTGTTCAAACTTCAACATGTGGGAAAGCAGGACTCGTCACCGATAACCGGTGATGGGTATCAATATCCTGTGCTGGGCCCACAGCGGCCATTGGCCCCATCCAATGCTCCCTGGCCCTGCTGAGCCCAGCCTTGCAAACACAGGTTAATCAGACAAACATCAACCATGGGCATCACCAACCTGAGCCCCAGCCCCAGGCCTCCTTTGTACCACAGCAGGCCAAGGAGCCCACGATGACCAGGAGACAGCCTAAGGGTGAGGGCAAGGACCCAGGAACTGGCTCAGGACCAAGAGCAGAAGCCTGGCCTTTCTTCTCCTGTTCTCCTGTTGGGGACAGTTAAAGACAAGCGCCAGGAAAACAGGTGGTACTGCCATTTACCAGTGACCAGTCCTGCTCCCTCACATGTTGAAGTATAACATTAGAGAAGCACGCTGAGGCAAGCATATAAAGCAGGGTTTATTTTAAAAGGGGGTCACATAGGGGCTGGGATTGTGGCTCAGCGGTAGAGCGCTCACCTAGCATGCTCGGGGCCCTGGGTCCGATCCTCAGCACCACATAAAAATAAATGAATTAAATAAAGGTATTGGGTCCAACTACAACTAAAAAAATAAATAAATATTAAAAAAAGGGTAAAAATGGGAGTTCATAACCCACTTGAATCAAAGTGTGAAATATATCAAGAACTATGTAATGTTTTGAACAACCAACAATAAAAATTAAAAAGAAAAAAGAATTGTAATGCAAAAAAAAAATCAATAAGAGAGCTCATGTATAATGGCATAATTTGGCATGAACATACTTTATATACAGAGTTATGAAAAATTGTGCTGTGAATGGATAATTATGAATGTAATGCATTTCACTATTGTCATGTATAAAAGAAAGAAATAAAAAGGGGCTGGGGATGTGGCTCAAGCGGTAGCGCGCTCGCCTAGCATGTGTGGGGCGCTGGGTTCTATCCTCAGCACCACATAAAAATAAAATAAAGATGTTGTGTCCACTGAAAACTAAAAAATAAATATTAAAAAAATTCTCTCTCTCTCTCTCAAAAAAAAAAAAAAAGGGGGGGGGCCATCACATAGACTTCTCCTGGGAGGGAGAAGGGGGCCATAGTTGGTATCCCAAGAATCGAGAGCAGTCTGTCTTTTTAAAGTCCTAGGCTTCCTTGGTTCTCCTGCTCTCTTCCCCTTATCTCTCTCCTTCCTGTGTACTAGGCCCGGGAGATGCTTGGTGGCATGGCCAAAAGGTGAGAAGTAGAAACAGATGGGCTGCAGGGGCCAAGCAGGATGGGGGAAGAGGGTGCATTAATTAATAACTTTTATAACTTCCTTGGGACAGGTTCTTAGCAACAGGTTGGAGCAGGGGAAGTCTTTCTTGATTAGGGTGGAGGAAGGGCTCTGAAGACATTAATATTTCAATCCCGCTCCAATTTCCCAGACCCTAATTGGCCTCCTTGCTCACTGGATTTGCCTACCTTTATTGACGACCTCTTTTAATTGCGCTTCACTGAGACAAGTTGTAAACCGCCATGCCTCCCTGCCTTCTCCCCCACAGCCCAGCAGGCTGGCCTGGCTTGAGGCTTCTTGTCACTAAGGCCATCCCCAGACCCAGGCTTCCCAGCAGGGGGCCTTCTGGACCCACTGCTTTGGGTGACCAGTGGACAATGGCACAGGTGTAGCTGGACACAAAGCCTAGGCCAGCAAGGGGGTGTTGGCTAGACAGCAAGGGGGTGTTGGCTGGACAGGTTGACTAAGGCCTGCACATGTTGGCTGGCTGGATGAGAGTGAGGGCATGTGGGCTGTGGCTGCAGATCCCAGGCATGGCCTACCCACACTGCCCCTCTCTGGTGGGAAAAGGCCTGGCTCTGAAGGAATTCAGCCCCTGCTTCCCTGAGAGACAGCATTAGGCCTGAAGCAGGGGCTGAGGGTTCAGATCACACTGGGATGTGCACACCACCACAGGGGCGCAGGGCACTCATGCTCAGGACCACATGGGAGGTCTCCCGTGGATTGTGGGGGTAGGAACCCTGAGCCAGGGTTTCAGACAGTGGTGGCAGAACCAAGCACCCCGCTACCCACCCTGGAGGCTCTGCTTCCTTCCAAGGTCAAGAGCCACTGCACATGGATCCCAGGAGGAGAAGCTGCAGTTGGAGTCAAGACACTGGTCACCTGGGCTGAGCGCATCCCTGTGGCCCCATCTCAGTTCTGGCCCAGAGGAGCCTGGCTTGCCATGGTCAGGAGTGTGTGCAGCCCTGCAAGCCCACCCAGGGCCTCACTCCAGGCCATCCCTCATCCGCACAGAGGTCTCTGCAAGCTGCGCTGCACCCAGGAAGTCTGTGGACCTGGCTCCTATCAGCCACCATGGGGGCTATTCCCTTACCCAGGTCCACTGCCTGAGGCCTGGCCCAGAGGAGACTAAGGAGTGGGCAGAGAGGGGAGGGGGCAGAAGGGAAGCCACCAGCCAGGCTGATCTTCGGCAGCTCCTTTCCCTAGTGGAGCCCTGGACATCCAGACGGGAGCACATGGGCCCAGGGCATCCTGAGCCTCCTCCCAGCTCCATTCTGCCTCCCCCGAAGAGCCTGAGCCTAAGGACCCCCAGAGGATGGCCCCGCGTGGACAAATACACTCAGCCACAGGAAGAAGGCTTTGCAGTTTAATGTGATTCAAGGAGAGCAGAAGGCAGGAGACCCTGCAAGTCCTTCCCAGGCACACCCCTTCCAGGCGGACACCACCCTTGGGGCCTCCCCTGCCTCTCTCCTGAGCACAGGAAGTAGAGGAGGCTGACGTGGAGCAGGGGTGGGAAGGACAGCTGAGTGTTGGCTGGAACATGAGTGGCCTAAAGGAGCATCACCACAGAAGGCTGAGTCTCCTCTGCCAGGCAGACCCGGCCCATCTAAGGCCCCGGGAAAGCAGGGGGGGGTAGATCCAGGGCACCTAGCTCATCACACGGGTACTTACCCCAGGGAGGTTGTCATGACTACAGAGGTTCCCCCCCAGCTCACCACCCCCACCTGGACCCAGGTGCAGTTCTATGTGCAGATGCGGGGCCTCCTGGAGTCACCCTGTGGGGAGTGAGTCTGATGGATCCCAATTCCTGGGCCAGGAGGGGACAGAAGAGAGAATCTGGGGTCTCACCTGGCGAGGGCCACAGACCTGGGTCCCAGCCGTTGAAGCCAGATTTAAAGTTAGGTAGTCAGTGTAGTTAGATAAATCGGGTCTAATATCGAGTGAAATCTAAAATGGAGACCATGCGGAGAATGACTCAGGGAAAACACAGGACAACTCATGAAATGTTAATGAAGTCCCGAAAAGGCCCTAGGCCAAAGTCCACCTCAAAGAAATGTTAATAAACAGCCCCCAGCAAAAAGGTGCTGACTCAGAAGTCCTTCCTGACCAGATTACTTCTTTGGCCCACCTGTGTCCCACCCCTCGGTCCTTCCCACCTACATTCCATCACTGAAAGAACTATAAAAAGGGGAGACAACATCCCTTCCACGGATTCCACCTCTTGAGTCCCCTTCTTCCTCCGGGAGAAGTCTTTTCTGCTGTCCTTTAATAAACTTCTAATTTCTACTCTGACCTTGCCTCGGCGTGCTTCTTTGGTGTTATTCTTCAACATTGGTGTCAACAGCGGTAACACCATTTTTGATAAAATGGTGAGGAGTGTGGAGGGAAGGCGAAGCCACAGCTCAGACCACAACTCTTGTTCCCCTTGACCTTCACCTTCACTTCTGGAAAGTGGAAGGGCAAGGGCAGGGGCTCTGCTGGGAGAAGCAGGGTGGGGCCCAAGTGGGGAGGCAGATGGCCTTCCTACAGGCCCACAGTGGGGATGTACAATTGGCTCAGAACTGGGTCCTCCCCTACCTTCACCTGGGGGCGGAAGAAGAGCCTGTGGGCCTTTGGGGCAGCATCCTGTGGAGACCACCCTCAGGAAGGGGGGAGTCACCCAGGGCTCTCCCTGGGGTGCACATGGGTGGGAATGGGGCCAGTCACACATTCCCACACATATTCACTTAAGGGACTGGACAGCTGGGGGTCTGGGGCAAAGGACAACCTTCCTGAGTTTGGGGTTCTTTTCTACAAAGTAAGCAGCAGTATCACCAAAATAAGGTTGTGGGGAGTGAATCAGAAGCACATCCAGTGCCCATTGAGGGGTTAGCAGTGCCCCAGAAGACATGTCCTCCTTCTCAGCCACAGTACTATGGTTGCCACTGTTTGGAAATAGGGTCTTTTCAGATTTCATTAGATTAAGATGAGTCACACTGTGGGAGGGTGGGGGACACAGGCAAGCAGGGTCATCTTGACGGAGGCAGAGATCAGGGAGCCACAAGTCTGTTGGCCCCTGGTTTGCCAACAACACCAGGCCCAACCCCCAAACCCCGCCAGCTGTGAGAGAGCACGCTTCTGCACCAGCTGCAGCCAGGATGCCCAGAGGTCTGCAGCCCAGCTCTGTATGCTGCTGCCACAGAGAGGATCCCAAAGACACACTGAGGGAGGATTTCCACTACAGCTACCTATACCCATGTCCCAACTGCCATCCCCACCTAAGCGTCTCTTACCCTTTACCCAGCACATTGACCCCTGGGAGACTCTCAGGGAGGCAGCCAGGAGTATGACCAGGTGCATCTGCTGGTCATAGGGACCTCCACCTGCAGCAGGGCGATGTCCCCACCTCCACTGACAGATAGGCTCTCATTGTACTTGGGGTGGCGGACAATCTCAGCCACCTTTACCAGCCCATCCTCTTCATAGAGCCTCAGCTGCCCCACCTGCACCCTGAAGGCACAGCCTCCAGTTGCCCCCTGGGAGAGTGGAGCAGGAACTCCTCAGGGAGGCTGGCCAGGCCCTCAGGGAGGCCAAGCTCTGCAGCAGCCCAGGAATCTGACCACACCCTCAGGGCCAAGGCTTCCCTGCAGTCCAGAGAGGGGCCCCCAAAATCCTGCCTCCCACCCTTGGCCCCTTGGCCCCCTCCAGGTGCCCACCTATACCCAGCAAAGGAAATGGGTGGGGCCCACTCATGGCTCAACACAGTGGTCAGTTGTCAGCACTCACTGAGGGTGGATGAGGGTGCCGCATTCCGGCTGGGCAAAATAACCAGGAGGTGACAAGCAACTTGAAGGTTGAAGCGGGAACTGCTTTATTGCGGAGGAACTCAGCGGGAACTCAAGGTAGCGGGAACCGCTTTATTGTGGAACAGCAGAGGTATATATACCTAACTGATTACACACAGCTTGACTCAATTAGCATCATCCAGATACAGCAGTCAGCCAATAAGGAATCACCACCATCTTAATGGCTCGGTGGCATTGCCTCACAAACCACTCCTCCTGGCAAACTGCCAGGCGCCATCTTGACTTGATTTGCGGTCCCCAACATGAGGGAGCCTCCACAGACATGCTCCCACAGTCTCCTCCCCATGTTGTAGAACCTCAAGCTGACCTGCCACGGGAACCTCCTGGTTGAGACAGGGCATCCCCCGACAATGCCCACCAGCTCCAGTCCTGGGCGGGGGTCTGGGGAGGCACGTGGAGGGGCTGTCAGGGACCAGACAAGGGTCTCCCCAGGGCTCAGGAGGCAGCAAGGCTCCTGGCGAGTGGATGATGCCCATGCAACCCCAGGAATGGTCCTGTGAGCCCTGGGGGTGGGGACGAGTCCTGGGGTGGGAAGGCAAGGGATGGAGTGGGTTTGGGACTCAAGGTGGCCAGAGGAGTGGAGCCCCCCAGGAAGGGGAGAGCCAGGAGCAGCAACCACAGCATCCTGGGTGAAGGGCCAGGCTGGGGCCAGAGAAGCACTGGCTCCCAGGGTCTGGGGCCCTCTGCTTAGGGCTGCTTCCTCACTGGACTGGTCCTACTGCCACCTCCTCCTGGCAGCTCTGAGAGACATTTGTTTTTCATCAAAGGAAGTAGATGGGTGGAGCAGCCCCAGGGGAGGGTACTTTGGGGAACAAAGACAGCTCTGTATGAAGGAGACTGGGGGCAGCTGGGCTGTGGAGGGACCTAAAGGTTCCTGGAGGAGCCCAGCCTGCAGCACAGAGGTGCCTGAGCCGGAGAAGGTGGAAAGACTTGAGGAGGGGCCCTGCGCTCAGGGCCAGTCGCGTTGACAAGGACGGCTCTTCCTGGTTCTGGTTCTGGGCCAGGCCCCTCCACATCTGGCCTGAGGTGCCCACTGTTCTTGGGAATAAAGGGTTTGTTCTGGGGACCTTGAACCTTCCATGTCCCCCCAGCTGGCTGAGGCTGGGGCTTGAGTTCAGGGAGTGGGGCCACAGCAGGAACCAGAGGAGCAGAGGACAGACTTCCGAAGCAAGGAGCAGTGTGGGTGCTATATCCCCTCTCTGGGATCCTTCCTGCCCTGAGGGGTGGGAATGATTCAGCCTGAAGCTGTCTGCAGCCTGAGGAATGAGGGCTCCAGGTCTAGATTAATGTGTCCAAGACCTTGAAGCCCTATGTGTTCCTGTTCACCAGGGGCCCTCTGCTCCCTGCACTGGTGTCCCCAGAATGTTAAAATGCCACTGGATTTGACATGACTGTACTGGGCCACCCTGTGGAGACCCATCCTCACCAGTCATCAGCTCCCTCCAATTCCCCTGGCCTTGCTGGGCACAGGCTTGAAAACAGGTTAACCAGACAACGGTCAACTGTGGTTGCCACCAACCTGAGCCCCAGCCTGAGTCCTCCTGCAGCAGCGACATTGCATCACTACAGGGACAAGGAGCCCACAACCCCCAGGGAGACACTGTGGGGCCCTTGCAGCTCGAGGATACAGGAAGACAGGGGGCCTGACTTTGTCTCCCTGCTGGGTCTTTAGCACCCTCCCCGCAGGCCAGGTTAAAATGGGGAATTTGGGATCAGTTAAGAGACCAGCCCTGGGAAAGCAGGGGGAGGGTATTAACACCCAGCTGCCTCCCTAGCAGGCTGGCCCAGCTCCCCGTGATACCACCGGTTATCTGTGACAGTGAAGTCCTGCTTCCCCACATGTTGAAGTTTGAACATTAGAGAAGCATGCCGAGGCAAACATACAAAGCAATTTTATTTAAAAAGGGGTAAGGAGGGAGAAGGGGGCCATAGCTGGTATTCTGGTATCCCAAGAAGCAAGGTGTTCTGCCCTTTTTATGTGTCCTAGGCTTCCTGTGTTCTTCTGCCCTTCCCCTGTCTTTCTACTTCCTGCATACATGACTAGGCTAGGCCCAGGAATGCTCGCCGGGATAGCCAAAAGGTGGGAACCCGGTGGGCTGAGGGGGGAAGGGCAGGATGTTGCAACCCGGGACACATTAACAACCTTATAACTCCCTGTAGGAAGGGGCGATTCCTAGGACAGGTTACCTTGGCAACAGATTGAAGCAGAGGCAGGTTCCTGATAAGGGTGCAGAAAGGGCTCTGAAGGAATTAACATTTCAATCCCTCAGGGGGCAGTCTCCAACTTCCCGGACTCACTCAAAACTGACCTCCTAGATCTGACCTGACTCGATTTATCTATCTATACTGACTGCCTATCTAATTCTGGCTTCACCTGCATTCCATCACCAGAGATAAGTCTTCAGGGTCCCTCAACCATGAACAACCTGCAAGACACAGTCCTTTGTCCAATGGCTGCGACCTGGGGAATTTATTTCATAACCAAAATCTCCCTTCCTCTGCAGCCCCTGGTCAGTGCTGCTTAGACCACTAGGTCTGGGTGTTCCCATTAAGGTTCCAGGGACAATTTTGCTGCTTAGGTTTACAAATGAGAAAAAGACATCACACCAAGGAGGTGGGGATTGGAGTGCCAAGGAGGTTGTGAGCACTCTGGGCTTACCCACAGCCTGGCTGTGCCATTTGGGAAAATCTGCCTTCTCTGACCCACTGGTACACAAGAAATGACAAGAAAGCAGTGAGGTGGTGAACCCCTACACCCCTTCACAGAGTTAGTTCAGCTTGAAAAGGCCAATGTTGATTTTCAGGAACTTTTAATGGAGTTGTTAAACAGAAGCCATGAGTGCAAATTAAACCACATCAACTTATAATTAAAAACATTCAATTTAAAAACAGGCAAAATGGGCTGGGGTTGTGGCTCAGCAGTGGAGCGCTTGCCTTGCACCTACGAGACCCTGGGTTCAATCCTCCGCACCACATAAAAATAAGTGAAATAAAGGTATTGTGTCCAACTACAAATAAAAAATAAATATTAAAAAAAGAGGCAAAAATACAATAGATTTTTTTTTATTCATTTATTTTTTGGTACTGGACCACTGAGCCACATCTCCAGCCCTAGTTTTGTAAGGGTCCCGGCGAAACGTCGGAGAAAGAGACCACCAAGTGACCACTCATGCAATTGGCAGAAGGGGGATTTATTGAACCAGCATGCTGGGGCTCCGTGCCCACTCAAGAAGGGAAAGCAGCCCAGAGCCCCGAGCAGGGGCTGAGCACTGCTTAAGTACACTTTTTGGGGAGGGCAGAGGGCTTTGTATACATCAGAACAAATCATCATGAGGCGCGGGAAAATTGAACAACAACTCCTAAACATGATTAGTTCATTCACTGGTGGGAACAGGTCAGGCTGGAGTGATAGGTCTTTCCTAAGGAGGGGGTTACATTTAAACTGATTGGTCCAGGCCCTGCAATGCCTCCGTGCGACCACACAGAGCCCTTATTAAACAACCAAATAGTCAGGGGAAATATTTACTGGGCAGTTCCAAGCATTGTCTTAACAGCTACAGAAATTTCAGGTTTTGCAGGTAGCACAGAAACCTAACAATACCTAATCCTTTACATTTTAACTCAGACCTTGCAGCTTAGAAACTTTACAACACCCGGTCTTTTACCCTTTAACTTTTACGCTTTAACTTCAATTTCTTTTACCCTTACAGTTTGTATTTTACTTAGAGACAGGGTCTCACTGAGTTGCTTAGTGCCTTTCCATTGCTGAGGCTGGCTGTGAACTCTCAATCCTCTTGCTTCAGCCTCCCTAGCTACTGAGATTACAGACATGTGCCACCACGCCAGCAATAGATGAAAATTTAAAGTCATAGGAAGAAATTAACAGCAGGATGACTGTAGCAAAAGAGAGATAAGCAAAAAGAAAGATATGGCAGCACTTCTTCCTGCCTGCTGGTGTCCATTAGAGAGAAAAGAAAAAAAATTTAATTAATGGATTCTCCTGTCCTGTTTCATATTTTTTATTTCTCTGGGGACAGTGGTTGCAGGACCAGGGAGTTTCTCTTCCTGGGGAAACAGGGAGCTAAGTCTGTAGTCCTGTGGGGCCACTATAAGGACTCAACAGAGCCAGTCAGGTTACTTTCCTGGGTAGCAGAGGCCCTATCCAGCTACCACCGGAGACTTTGAAACTGCCTGGTATCATAGACTACTCTGGTCACAGGGACTTCCCAGGCCAAAGGCAGCCTTTGTGCTTTGCCTCAAAATTAATAGGGGCCACCAAGATGGCCCTGCCAATATGGCAGCACTTCCTCCTGCCTGCTGGTGTCTGACAAAGGGAACTCAAAGTGTCCTTCCAAGGCTGTAGGGACAGGAAATCCGTATAATGTAAACTTGTTGGTTCCTAGATTAGGACATGGACATATCTTTGGACAGCCACTGTTCCCATGATAGTGGAGTAGGTACCATCATTCTGCTCGTGGACAAAGAGGCACAGTCACCTGAAAGAGAACTTAGCCACACTTGTGGATGTCGGCTACATCAGGTTCTCACTTGGGAGCACAACAGAGGAGGGGAGGGCAGCTGAGCTGACTCAGTACCACTTGGGAATGTGAGAAATTCTGAGCACTGTATCTCAACACTGGGAGCCTTTCCCTGGCTCCTTCCCTCTGGGTCTTGGGTCAGGTGGGACTGAGACACCAGTGAATCACCTCTCTTCCAGTGCTCCCTCTGTCTGTCCACCGGGGTCCCTCCCCTTCTTCTACAGCCCAGCTGGCTGCCCAGCTCCCACTTCCCTCTCCAGGGCTACTCTCACCCCTGTCCCCTGTGTGGGACAGAGAGACACTGCAATACTGGAGCCCAAGTGTACAGATGGAACCATGGCCTGAGTCTGTAAGGGTGGTGCAAAGGTGGAAATTCACTTTCCATATCCATAAACCCATTTCCATTTTCTTTTCTTTTTTTTTTAACACAATGCCTTTATTTTTATGTGGTGCTGAGAATCGAACCCGGGTCGCACCCATGCTAGGCGAGTGCTCTACCGCTGAGCCACAATCCCAGCCCCACCATTACCATTTCCATTTCCATTTTCATTTCAAGCTTCTGGTCTGATCCAACCAACTCAGTCCACCCATCTTCAATTAATGTCCAGTGAGACACTGGCTGGTTCATTCCTTCTACAAATCATTACTGACCACCCAACACGTGCCAGCTACTGCTCCTGGAACTGAGAGTACATTAATGTCCCTGCTTTCCTGGAGCTGAGAAGAGCATGGCCCAGAGAGCTGAGCCACCTGTCCCTCCCAAGGTTAACAAATGATCCAGACAGACTGCACCCCCCAACGGCGGCACTGAGCGAGCATGTGTGCACACACGCATTTATCTGTGCAAAAGTATAAGCCATTTCTGTAGTCTCTTAAGTCCACCTAAGAAGCTTAAGTTTAAAATGTCGGCCTTGCAGGGAATCTACAGCGCCTATAAATCGCGAGCCCAGAGTTACCTGCACTGCATCAGGGGAATAGGTGCGACCTGCAGCCACGCCCCGGCCCCGCCCCTCCCCAGAGCTGTGGCACAGCGCCCCCGTGTGATCAAGAGAAATGACTGCAGGTCCATGGCCGTTCACTGGAAATATTAGCCACTGGTCAGTGCCCGTGGCCTGTCCTCCGCGTCCCAACACGACCACAGCCCACTCTGCAGGTGCGGCTCCGGTCTCAGACACCCGGTGTCCTTGGAGGGGTCCTCGCTGGCTCGGCGCTGAGCTCCCAAGGCCCTGTCGGCCCCGTCGTCCACTCCAGCCCCACCTAGCCCTGATGAGGCCACCAGGGGCGGCAGAGAGGCGAAGCTGAAAGCATCCTCTGAGCATGACACGTGGATGGTCATCAGGCACTGCTTTGCTAGCCCTCCCCAGGAGCCCTTGCCCAACTGGTCATTCGGTCCTGGAAAATGCCTCAAGCGGTTCCTTTGACAAATCTCCGTGGTTTCCTTCCCCTTGAGAGTATGTCTGCTCCTTTGCAGGCTCCTCTGTTGGGCTCTGGGTGCCGTCTGAGAGCCAAACGGACTGGTTCCTGGATGTCCCTTCATTCAAACCTGGGCACCTGCACTGCGAGCCCACCCAGGTCTATGCTGTCAGCAGTGTCTCTCAGCACCCAGAACCCAGTGTGCCCCAAAGGAGCTCTGACCCTGGCTCCTGCAGACCTCGTGACCTCCATCCTCCAAAGGCCCCACTGTCTGCTTTCCACCAAAGTACAGGGGCTGAGAGAGGTGTCACAGAGCCACCAGGCTGTCATTTGAGTAAGGGAGGGCATGCAGGTGGAGGGGACAACACAAGCAAATGCGAGGAGGTAGGAGTGGGCAGAAGTGCAGGGACCTGGGAGTCATCTGAGGGCTGCAGGAAAGAGGCTGGGCCAAGGCCCTGGCAGGGTACAGGACTGTGGATGTACAGGGAAGGGACACATGCACAGCCTTCTCCCATTCTCCTGAAGGAGCGCTGGGCAGCAAACTGTCCTCAACCCTAAAAGAACATAAACCCGGGCTTGGCCTGAGCTCAGTACTTGGGCAGGAAATGAATGAAAAGCGAGCCAGGTAGGAGCAGACAGGGGGTCACACCAGGATGCTCTTGGTCAGCTGAGGAGGATGCAAAGATGCACAGCTCTGAGCCAGACAAAATCAGTGCCCAGGGCCTCCTGCAAGGGAGTGGAGGACCTCCCAACTCTTGCAGGTAACCCCTTTTCCTCTGCCGTGCCCCAGCCAGCCAGCTGTTTCTCACTCCAGCTTCTCAGTTCTCTGTTAGCCAAGACTGAACAGAACTAGAGACATCTGTGGGGGACACAGAGTCCAAGGCGGGACCACAGCCAGGTTCTGAGCACCCAGCCTGATCCTCACCATTCTTTAGCAACACTGGCGATTTGGCAGTTTAACAGTGATGAGTATGGTTGGGGGTGGGAGGGGTTTAGGGCACAGAGTCCTTGGGCAAACCGAGGGCACTCTGAACATTGTACCTGCTCTCTGGGCCCAGTGATACTTGAGATGAATGGGAAGGTCACTTGTCTTTACATGGAAGGAAGGGGATATTGCACCTTCAGCCTGGCCAGCCTCCCTGCTTAGAATGTTACAAGGACAGAGATAGAGGGCCCAGCCCACTGGGGTTAGAGGCTTCCCTCTGAGAGTTTGGGAGGGTGGGAAGGCACCGTAGGGCCAGGGTCATAGCTACCTGTTATATCTTCTGAAAGTTGGCCTGGCCAGGTGGGGCTGCAAGACAGGGGTGTAGCCCTCATGGGAGCAGGAGGCAGAGGGCATCTGGATCTGGTGTGGAGAGGGGCAATGTTGTTCTTGTGGGGCTGCAGCTCTGTGCATGTTCTGGATATTAATGTGTTATCAGATGACAACAGGTTTGCAAATGGATCCTCTCTGCACCATGTTTCTCATGCACCCATTTTTCATTTTGTTGAAATCCAATGTATCTAGCTTTTCCTGTTGCCTGGGCTTTCAGTGCCACACCCAAGAAATCACTGTGAATCTTGAGTTGGGCTTTCCCATCTTCTTCCACTTTGAGCTGGTTTTTCCGTGTGGTGGAAGGTAAGGGTCCAATTTCACTCTCCTGGGGCTGGGATTGTGGCTCAGTGGTAGAGCGCTCACCTAGCAAGGGCGGGACCCGGGTTTGATCCTCAGCACCACATAAAAAATAATAAAAGCATTGTGTTGTGTCCATCTACACCAAAAAATAAACATTAAAAAAAAATTCACTCTCCTGCATGTGGATCTTCTTTGTTGAAGCCAGACCCTGCTCAGAACCCTGTGGGTGCAAAGCCCTGTCCCAGCTGCCTGGGAAGAAACACCCAGGGGAGGGGGTCCTGCCCCTCTTCCAGGCAGCCCACACTCACTGTGCCCCTCCCAAGGGGATTAGGCCAAGGGCAGGTGCAGCAGCTAGAACCCTCCCCAGGACATTAAACCCATTGATTCTGCACAAACTCCTCACATACACACCCCACTGATGTTTCCCCCAGTCAAGTCCCTTGTCCTCTTGAGAATGTGTGTGCAGGGTACAGGTGCTCACCAAAGGCTCCTGAGCTGAGGACCCCATATCTAAGGTGGCCCCCTGCCCTCCTCCAGCCCAACACCTCTTCCTCCCTCCCACCAGTCCCCACATCCCTTGCAGCATGAGGGTCTTTGGGCCTCACACCATTGTCCATAAGGAAAAGAGTTCTCTATGCTGTCTGGAACTCAGTAACCAGAGCTGAGGGCCAGTATCTCTTCTATCCCCTTACCACACACAGAATAGGAACCAGAGCCTTGACTTGCTTCTCCTGCTCCATAACATTCTATGGCTCCTCATGGACCATAGGATCAGGTCTAGGCCCTCCACAATCACTCACCATGTCCAGTCTACCTCCCCAAACTACATCCCTCATGACCCCTCCAAACCAACCCTGCCCTCTCTTTGACTACAGTTGGTGCTGGACCCTCACTTTCCCTCCAGAAAGCCCCACAGACACTAGCCCAGGACAGGCTCAAATGTGGTGCATGTAAGAAATGCAGGTCCACTCAGGCCCAAGGGCCCAGAGACTGGATGGGGTGTTGCAGTCAACCTGCTGAAGGGACAGTCCCCAGGCCAGGCCCATCCAGGGACCTAGCTCAGTCTGGGAGAGACTTGGAAGCCTTCCATTTGTGGGGGAGGGCAGGGAGCAGACAGACTTAATCCCTCTTCTGGCCCCAACTCTCCTCCCAGCCCGGCAGAGACCCACAAGATCTACAGGATGGCTGGGAGCACAGGGGAGCCCTGCACAGATGGCTCATGAGAGCGAGCACTGGGCCAGAGGTGAACCAGCGGACAAGGGACCCGTGGTCCATGCCCTGGGAACTCTGGGGAAGGAAGGAGAGGGATAGGGAAGGAGACCACGAGGAGGGAGGGAGAAGGGACGGGGAGAGAGAAAGGAGAAGGAGAAGAGCAAGGAGAGACGGAAGAAAGGAAGAGAGTGAGCGAGTAAGTTAAGAGAGAAGACAGCGGGGAGGAAGGAGGCGGGAGTGAATGAATGGAAGCAGCGGAGGCAGGCCGCTCCCGCTGTCCGGGAGCACATCTCCGTCCCAGCCATCCCAGGAGTCTGGTGCCGAGCTGATCCTGGCGGGGGCTCAGACACTTGTCCCTACGGGCGTCCTGCGCCCAGCCGACTCCCAGGGGCCGGGATGTCCCGCACGCGGCGGCCGCCCACTGGACGTGAGCGGCTGGTCAGCAGAGCCACGGAAGACTCGGGCGGACTCGAGGCGTGGGGCGGGAAGGGTCCCTGTGGA
>NW_026000185.1:7835517-7853861 GCF_001458135.2 Marmota marmota marmota | reverse complement strand
CAGGTCGCGGCCTCCCGCCGCCGCCCGGGTCACGGGCCGCTGCCTCTCCCCGCCCACGGCCTCCTTCCCGCCCACCCCGCGGTTCTGGGCCACCCGGGTTTGCGTCGCGGTCCACGGGGTGTTCTCTGACCCGACGTCCCGACATCAGACGAGCTGTAGTTTCCCGGCATCCCCCTTAGTATCCGCGAGGCTGCTGGACGGAGGTGGACACTGGTAGTTGGGTGAGCGGGACTCTGGTAAGGCCGTGGTCAGTGGGCCGCGTCGACCCTCGCACCTGGCGTTACAGCAGCTGCCTTGGTTTGTATCTTTGGAGCCAAAGCTTAGTTCCTCCCTCTGGGGGATTGCCGAACCTGTCTTTAGGGTTTTGTTGGTCATTCCTGTGTACGTTAGAGGATTGGTGCTGTAGCGAACCAACAGGAAACTGGCATAGAGCCGAAATTTACGATGTGCTTCCATAGAGGTTCTCTTTCTGGGTTTGAAGTGATGGGTGTCTGGCTCCTCTCGGGTTTTGGAACCTTGCTCCAGAAATAGCCTGGGTCCTGGGACAGATCTGATGTGGCTGGGCCTGAGGGCAGAGTGCATGGTGCATGCAGAAGTGCGTCTGGATGGAGAGCCGCCGCCAGAGGTTTCTCCGTGCATGTCATAGTACTACGAGCCCATGTTACACGCGGGCAGGTGGAGTCTGGGGGAGGTAAGCACCTTACTCAGCCTGTAAGTATCTCTGCATTCCCCGCAGTCCACTGTGAGAGCTCCAGGAGAGGTGAGGGCAGAGCTCTCATCTCCCCACACTGCATGGGTTTTGTGCCTTGCTTGGTCTTTGATAGTTCTGGGTTATTTTTGTCTTTGTCTCAGAAAACTTTCCTGCTCTATATAGTTAATAACATTTGGTGCTCATCAAGTGATGCTGTTAATTTGGGGAGACAGGTCTGAGTTTAAGTGGGAGTTTGAATGAACAGATTTGCTCTGTGACAGATTGGGTGCTTTCTCCTGGACACCAGGAGGCCAGCAGGAATGGAACTCCCTGTCTTGGGAACCAAGCCTCATTTGGGTCAGTAACTCCCGTGGGCCCACCCCCTGATGTCAGGGTGCTCTGGGGCAGAGGACATTAAAGAGGCAGCCAGGCCTTGGGAAGAAGCACAGCCAGTCTCATTGGAGCATCCCTCAATGTCTTCACACCAACGACTATCACAGTTGGGTACTGGGATAGGTGCATCTGTGGGCACCTTTGTCCTGACCTGGGAGCCAGAGAGGTGTCCTGTGATGGAGTCCTGGCAGCAGTCAGACCCTAGATTTGCTCCCACCATCTCTGCTCCTCCTCTGTCCCTCATGCCCTCCTGAGCAGGCAGCAACCTGCTCTCTGACAGGTGCTCTCCATCTTCATACTTCCTCATCTGTGTCTGTCTCCCCTTTGCTTACAAGAATGCCACTGCCACCCCAATCCTGAGTGTCCTGAAGGGGGAAATGTTCCATTGAGGGGGTGGGGGGCCTTTATGGCAGAGGCCTAGCAGCCATGGTTGTTCATAGACGGTATTGTCCTGCTCGGGAGGGAGGAGTGGGCACACCAGCACTCTGTGGTGGTGAAGGACAGTTCTGATTTGGGTCTGAGCCTGGTGTGCCTATTTTGGATTTAATCTTGAGGCCAGGAAAGGTAGGAGCCTTCAACTATGTGCTCTGGGCTCAGGTGTTGGAGCCAATGGCCACTGTGGCCTCCTCTTGCCCTAGCCGCCTACCTTTCTTTCTTATGAGACCTAAGTGCACATGACCACTAAAAAATGCCTGTGCCTTGTTGGTAGTTTGTGGTGACCCTAACCAGCTTCCTGAACCCTGGGCTCTTGGAGTGATGCTGAAGGCCACCTGGTGGCCTTTGGTGGCTCCCAACCCCCCTTCTCTGCCTATATGGTTAGAGTGTCAGAAGTCATCTAAGAACTGGGCTCAGTGATGCACACCTGTGATCCCAGCAACTCTGGAGGCTGACGCAGGAGGATTCTAAGTTCAAGGCCAGCTTAGGCAACTTAGGGAAACCTTGTCTTAAAGTAAAATTTTTAAAAAGGGATGTGGATGTGGCTCAGTGGTGAAATACCCTTGGGTTTAAAATCTTCATCAGCCCTCTCCCAATGCCACCTAAGACCCCAATGCAGAACTCCACCCAGAGCTCAGTGGGCTTGCTTTCCAGGTGGTACTGCTTGTGGGGCCACATTAAGAACAGCTGTGCTCCAAGGGTAACGAGGGACTCCTGGTTATGTTGCTGGACCAGCCAGTGGGGTTTGTGGCAGTGTGAGTGATTTGGGGAGGTGGGAGGCTGCCTGGGGTTGTGCTGGGCAAAGGGTTTGATTGCTAAGATATTTGTGGCCTTGTGGGCAAAGTGGGTGGCCTGAGTTGAGGGCATCAGAGGGGCCAGAGGAGGAGAGTGGAAGGTGGGGGCCAGCCAGAGGCTGCAGTGGGAAGCTCCTACCACAAATCAGGCTGGTTTGAGTTGAGACTGTGCCTTGGGCAGGGGTCTGTATGTCCTTTCTCAGTGCTTCACAGCTATGTTGAAGCCTGGCCCAGCCACAAGGGGACTTTGGGGTTGGCCTAGAGGGAGATGGGTGTTTTCAGCCCAACACAATCCCATGCGTGGGTTGCTAAGGGCCAAGGTTCATTTCAGTGTGGGCCTTTTCTCTCTAGGACAGGGGAGGCTGCTCTCCACCCCACCCCACCCCATGACCCTCAGTGTGGGCCACTTCAGGGAAATGCTCTGGTCTTGTGAGAGCATCGCTTAATGCTTTGGTATGTGTTTGGAGTGTTGGGCTCCCAATGGCTTTGAAGACCTTAGGTTCCAGTGTTTTGGCAAGCTTGGCAGTAGCTGAGTCCTGACTTGCGTGGTAGAGGAAGCAGGTGGCAGCCAGGTGGGGTCAGGGCCTTGGAGGCCCTGTGTGTCCTGGTGTGCTGCAGGACAGACGCTGAGCAGTACAGGCAAGCCCTCCCTTGGGACCATCTGTTGCACAGGGTCCTGGGGCAGACTTCCAGACAGGTAGTCAGCACACTTTTGGCAGGCAAGGCTGCAGGCGGGCAGGTAGACTGGCATGCTGAAATGGCTTGTCCTCTTGGCCAGGTCTGAGCTAATCTGGGGTCCCAGCAGCCCCCCACATCTAGTGCATCATGAGGAGAGGGCCCCATCTCTGTACCATGAGTCTTCAGGTGATGCTGTGGGTATCCCTGCCAACCCTACCGTTTTCCTGGGAGTCCCAAAGTGGAATGGGGGACAGAAGGCAGGACAGGTGTGCTCTGTGTCTGCTGGGGAGTGTGTGTCCTGTGGGCAGAGCATAGCTATGGCCTTAGACCTCCGTCTCTTTCCAACAGTGCCCTGGGGAAGGGGCACAGCAATATTGCCCCACTTGCCCACCTAGTAGCGTCCTGGTGAATGTGGAGAGTGTGATGCTGAATACATTGGGGGTAGCTTGCAGAGGAGACATCCTGCTGGACTGGGTCAGAGCCTTGGTCAGTTGTTCCTTGGACATGGCTTGCCGACTCTGGCCGGTGTGCTGGGTGGTGCAGAGGACCTGAGGTTTGCTTTTGCTAACACTGTGGTGTGTCTCATCTATTGCAGGGACTTTGAACATGTCGGGGATCGCCCTCAGCAGACTCGCCCAGGAGAGAAAAGCTTGGAGGAAGGACCATCCTTTTGTAAGGACTCTGTTTCTCTGCTGCCCAGGGCACGGTCCTCATTGCCCTGAGGTCCCTGCATGTGGTCTTGTGGCCTGCTTGTGGCCACTGGGTGGGGTTTTGCAGTTGGTCTTTGGTGCTGACCTGGTTCTGTGGCTGTTTTCTCTCAGGGCTTTGTGGCTGTCCCAACTAAGAACCCAGACGGCACAATGAACCTGATGAACTGGGAATGTGCTATCCCAGGAAAGAAGGGGGTAAGAGCTGCTTGAGGACTTGGTCCTGGTTTTTAGCAGGAGAAGAACTACCAGAAGGGACTCAGGTTTAGGTGTTCACCCTCTGTGAGGGCCCACAGCCCTCAGCATTGTGGGCCTGCCAGTCATATCCACAGCTCTGGCCTGTCCTCAGTCCAGAGAGGGGACATGAGATCAGAAGGAAGTAGCCACTGGCTAGGTTTGGAGTGGGCATAGCTGTGGGGAATGGTCAGACCCATTGGGTTGTGGGGAGCACAAAGAACCTCCTAGGGCATCATGTTGGAGGGCAGGCCCGGGGGCCAGGCCAGGGCCCATGGTGAGGAGCTTCTGGGAGCTGGCTGAGCACTGGGCTCTGGCCCATCCCTCAGGATGTGGTGAGGTACATGGGACCCCAAGGGCATGATGAGCCCATTTCATGCATGCACTCCTGGAGTGTTCCCTCGCATGCAGAACTTGGGTGGTGGCCTCGGCTCACCTGGGTGTCCCTGAGCTCGTTGTCTGTCCTCATTGTGTGTCAGATGGAGATCTGGGTGTGAGGGCCTCCCATGACTCTAATGGCCATCCACACACACAGCACTTGTGAACCCCTGAGGTACTTGGACTGTGCCGGGGGTTGGGGGTGCTTACCACCCAGATTTCGTCCCCTTGAGTTGAGCAAAGCCATCTCTAGTAGGACTTTGTTTTCCTGAACAGAGATGTGTTTGGTCCATTTGTGTGTGGCTCTCTTGAGTGGTACAGGTGGAATCCCCAGCCTTTGTTGAGAATGTCTCTTGCCCGTTGCGTTGGGGTAGGAGGTATACCCTGGTGCTCCCCATGATTCCAGGTTGGGCGGGGTTTCTGGCTGTGGGTCAGCACTACTAGTCCCTGTCCAGGCCAGATGTAAGGCAGGTGGCTTGAAGAATCTGAGGTTGGGGATGCAAGCTGCTGGGCCCAGATTCTCAGGGCTCAGCACTGGGAATACAGCCATGCCCCCAGCTGCTCTGCACATGTCCTGCAGTACCTGAGCTCTTTGATGCCCTGGAGCAGCCCATGAGCTGTGGATCCTGACTTCTCTGAGGGCCCCTGCCTTCTGTAGAGCCCAGCTGCTGCCCTTGCTCCTTTCCAGCTCTCCCACGGGTTCAGAGCAAGTCTCCACAATGCCACTGAGGGTGTTGGGTCTCTGGCCCCCGGGAGCTGGTGAGATGAGGAAACCAGCCCTCCTGGGTCTGCCTGCTGCACACAAGCGGCACACCTAATCACGATCACTTCCCAACAGACTCCGTGGGAAGGAGGCTTGTTCAAGCTGCGGATGCTCTTCAAAGATGATTATCCATCCTCGCCACCGAAATGTGAGTTCCTACAGAGACCTGTGGTCGTCTTCAGAGTCTTGGGCTGCCCGAGCCATGGTGGCTGCCACCCCGCCCCAGTGCTGTGGTGCAGTGTGGGAGATCAAAGCAGCTCTGGTCGAGTCAGCCTAAGTCTCCTGTGCAGGTTGTTGATTTGAGTCTGTCCAGTCCTGGGGTGGAAAGTGCATATGATCGGCTTAGTCTCTGATCCCAGCTGATCAGTGGGGAAGCTCCCAGGCCCAGACTGCCTGCACCCTCCATGGCTGTCAGCTTTGAGGATCTTCACTTTGTGCCCACAGGCACTCCAGCCCTGGTGGGGACAGGCATACAACAAGATTAGGGCTCAGAATTGCACCCTAACCCAGTCTGCTGCCACCCAGCTGTTGTCTGTTAGGGTTCCTGTGGCTGTCTGCTGCCTGGGTGAGAGAGCACTCAAACTGCTGCTCAGAGAAGCCTGAGCTGAGTTTAAAATGGTGGCCACTGGAAAATTATCTGGATGCAGTTAGGCAAGACCTGGGCGGGGAGGGGTCATCAGTCCTGCTCCTGTGGCTAGATACCCACATATAGCATGGCCAGTGGGTGCTGGGAAGAGCGCTGGCCCAGAGGGGAAGCTCTGGGTGTGAACTTTGCTGAGAGAAGTCTTCTACGTTCTCATAGCCCCACAGGAAAGCTTCAAAATTAACTATTGACAGAACACAAAGTGGAGACTTAACTTTGTTTTAGGTTGTCTTCAGCCATTTGGATTCCTTTTGTTGGGCACAGTTACTTTGTAATGATTTCTTTTAATTAAGAGGGGAAAATACCCCAAAATGAGACAGACATAGCCATTTCGTTTGATACCCTGCTGCAAAATCCAAGCAAATGCATCAAAGTGGGAAAAGCCCCCTAGGAGACCTGGGAAGAAGCGTCCAGGTCACCAGCTGCTTGGGAGGGTTGCTGCCAAACAATTAACCTGCTGAAACCTATTTCCATAGAATTGCAGCTCATGAACGTGTAAAACTAAGCCATCTGCAATAGCATCTGATGCCTTGAAGTGAATCCCACCAGGTGTGGTGAGGTCTCTAGCTAGAAACCAAGGCCTTTCTGGAAGAAGCAAAGGACAGCTAGACAGTCAGCAGGCTCTGCTGTGTGGCCCAGAGGGCTCAGCTCTGGGAATGCAACTGCATCCCTGGCTGCTCTGCACATGTCATGCAGTCCCCAGAGTCCAGCAGGCTCAAAGTGCATATGGAAATGCAGAGGGCAGGAATGGTCAGGGCCCATGCAGTCCTGGGGATGTCATGAGACCCAGGTTGAGGCTCTCAGGGCAGAGGGTGCCCAGACCTGTCAATGGATGGGCCAGATGCCATTCATCAGATACTGAGACTTGCCTCAGGGCATGGAAGTCTACATTGGGACAGGTGTGAGGACAGGCAGGCAGACCCACAGAAGAGTGGGTGGACCAGAAAGGCCGTGTAGTGTGTTTTAGGTGTAGTGAGTCTGGCCTCAGGGATGACCAATGGATAAGAGAGCTGTCTCCTTCTTTGTGGATGACCCTGCCTGCTTCACAGCACCAGCAGAAGGGGAGGCAAGGAGGCACAGAGGCCGTCTTCTGATCAGGGATCAGCAAGAGCACCCAGGAAAGCACAGAACACTGGCCCTTGGGGATCAGCCAGCTGGACTGGCCTGAAGACTCTTCATCAGGAGATACAGGGAGAGAAGCAAACCCCAGAGAAGATGGGACGGGGCAGCTTGGTAGAGCTTGCCTAGCCTGGTTGAGGCCCTGGGTTCCATCCCCATTGCTGCAGGGTCCTGTGAGAAAGAAAAGAGAACTCTACAGGTCACAAAGAAGGCAAACCACCACGAGGTGGAGCAGGCCCTTCACAGAAGAGCTGTCCAGAGCTGTCTAGTTGGCCAGTCCACACAGGGAAATCCAGCTGCTCATCACCGGAGGGGAGAGGCGGCATCTTGGTTGGATGTTGCTGTCTTACAGAGAAGGGCAGATGCGGCAAGGTGCTGGACAGTAAGATACCTCACATGCTTGTTTGAGAGCTTCTCTTTGGAAGTCTGTCTGCCACGACCATTGGAGCTAAACCTGGATAGCTCCATGTTGGAGGATACCCAGGAGCGTGTGTGTTCACAGAGGGAGGCCTCAGGAGACCCAGGCAGCCCCATCTGTAATAACCAGAGCTGGAGATGGGCCAGGTGTGCATTGGTAGCAGCATGGAGGGGCTATTAACCTTGCACACAGGGCTGTATCCTCTCTGTAGGATTCAACAACAGGCCCTGCTCCTTGTGAGTTAAAAGTCAGGAGGACAATTGCTGAGTTTGGAGGGAAGCCAACCAGGGGCAGGGGGCTGGTATTCGTGGTGTGCATTCTTTCTCCATGCAAGTTGTTGATAGAAGTAACAAGGTTGGTAAATCAGATTAAATTAAAATTAGGCATTTAGTTTGCAATAAGGTACATTATAGGGGTGAGGAAGGTCTGTGTCCAGAGTGTGTGAGAAGGTCCTGCCAGGCAGTGGGAGGTAGAACAAGAACTCAGGAGCAGCCAGCGAATGGCGACCCAAGAAAGGGGCTCTGCCTCTGCAGCTCAGGGGAGAGGCGAAGGGGCACCCAGAGGCCTGGTATTGGCAACTCCTGTTGGTGCTGCCCTGGCCCTGTGCCTGCGCACACCAGAGTTCACGTCCAGCACAGCAGCCTTACTCAGTGGAGCAGCACAAACCTCCTTCTCTGCAGCCTACCGCCTCCATGGCCCCACCTGCTCACGTGCACTGTGGCCGAAGGCAGAAGGCCCAGGAAGCCACCTGCAGGCAGGAGCGGCCTGGCTGGAGAGCAGCATTGGGAGGGTACCCGCTGAGTTCCTGGGTGCTGGTCGGTTGCTCCTCTCCAGCAACTGACCAGGCTGCACTTGCACTCTGGGTATGGTCAAATCATAAAATGCAGGTTGCCCAGAGGAAAGATGAGACGCCCTAGAGCACCACAACCAGCAGACTTTCCTCTTCCCTATTTTGGGGGTGGTGGGGGTGGGGTTGAAGAAAATGGGGAGAGCTCCAGCTGTCCGCCCTCGCCTGCTACTGTGCCTCTTTACTCCACACCTTCCCAAGTCCTCTCTGGAGGGGGCCCTGGGCTGAGCTGGCCTGGCCCGCTCCTGGCTGTCTGCTGTCCCTGGAGTTCCTGCCCTGGGAGAGATGTCACATTCTTCAGGCCCTGTTTCTGAGAAGGAAATGTGTGCTGCACTCCCGTCCTCTCCTGGCTGGCCTTGCTTCTCTCCCTGAAGGGCCCAGCACCGGGGAGGAGGGCAGTGGGGAAGCTAAGAGTTGCCTCTCAACAGTGATTTCCTTCCTTCTCCCTCATCCAGGTAAATTTGAGCCACCGCTGTTTCACCCAAATGTGTACCCTTCTGGTACTGTGTGTCTGTCCATTCTGGAGGAGGACAAGGACTGGAGGCCAGCCATCACGATCAAGCAGGTATGTGGGCTGGCCGGGCCTGTTGGGCTCATCCTGGCAGAGACCACCTGTCTAGCCACTGAACGCACTGTGCCCTCTTGTTTTTGTCTCGCACAGATCTTATTAGGAATACAGGAACTTCTAAATGAACCAAATATCCAAGACCCCGCTCAAGCAGAGGCCTACACGATTTACTGGTTAGTAGTAACTGGCCTGCTGCCTGCAGGCCTTCCCTGAAGTGCAAGTCCAGGCCGTCTGTCGGAAGGAGAGCCGGGTGCTGCCGGCAGCCAGGGTGGTGCCACAGAGGGGAGGATGGGATGGCCACTCGGGGTGGCTAGGGCTACGTGCAGGGTGTGGCATGTGTCCGTTGCCAGCCCTGTTGATGGCTGAGCTGCATGTGCAGGGGCCATCGGGAGGGAGCACAACAGCCAGGGCTGGTGGGGCCAGGCACTGCTCGGCCTGGAGGCAGGCGCTAGAGTCGGGTGGCATGAGCTCCTGTGGGCCTGTGAGACAGTGTCTCCTAGCACAGCACACCCCATCACTGTTGTGGCTCCTCTGGGGATTGTGTCCCAGCTCAGGGGAGCTGCTCAGTGACAGCCTTGCACAGTCCTGGCATCCACCACGTTTTCCTGTGGTGCTGTCATGATGGGGTCCCTGGGTCCTGCCTTGTCTGCTGAGGGATCAGGGCCTGGTGTGATTGGGTCCGCCAGCCAGAAAGACCTTTGCCCTCAGCAGGGGCCACGTTTCTGGTGTCTAGGGCCCCTTGGCCCCTGACAGCTCTGTCCACAGCTCTCAGACCCCCAGCTGGTCTAGCATGGGCACCCTCACCAAGAGGAATGGAGTGGAGGGCTTTCTGAGAGCAGCATCCACCTGTGTCCCTCTTGCCTGGGACCCAGAGGGGCTCTAACCCCTATCACTAGTAGTCTGTTCCTTCCAAGGGCATTTCCTGAATTGGAGCTGGTCAGGAGGGGAAGGTGCTGGTTCTTGAGAAATGTGCTTCTCCCTGGGTGTATGGCCAGGTGCTATGTGTCTCCCTCCCTGGTGGCCTCCAGGCAGTGCCCTGGAGCCTCTGGCATGGCCTCCGTCCGTTTGTGCTGCCACTGTCAACAAGCCCAGCTGTCTGGCTATGGCTGGCCTCTTGCTGGTGGAGGGTGCGTGCCTGTTGTGGGTGCGCTGTGTGTCCCCTCCGTGGAGGCCTGCGGCTGTGCTGTGTGGCCCCATGTCCTGTGTCCCTGGGGCTCGTGCTGTTGGCTTGCTGTGTGTACTTTCTCTCACCTGAGCAAGGTCTCTGTGACACCGTCCACCCCAAAAGCACCTGAAAGTTTCAGATCCCTTCCCAGGTTCCAGCAGGCTGGCTTGCTGGGCAGGGGCCTCATCCATCACCCAGCCTTGCTTGGTGAACAGCAGAGCAGGTGAGGGCGCCTGGTGGGTCCTGCGCTGCTGGGCTGCTGCCCTGGGCCCATCACCTTCCTATTGAACTGTTACCCATCCCACACCCAGGACTGGCATGCACATCGTCATTTTCTGCCCTTGCTTGCTCTGGTGCTGGGCATTGGGCCTTTCTGGTTGGCCCTGCCGCCAGAGCCTGTCATCAACCCTGGGGATGTCTGCAAAGCCTTGGGCCTGAGCTGCATGCAGGCTGGGGCCTGGCTCAGGCCGAGAGCAGGGCTGGGAAGAGCTCCAGACCTGTTTCTTGGGGAGCACCCTGGAAGCTCACTCACTCAGACACAGCTGGCGTGGCATGGGGTCTCAGATCAGCCCCCAGTGTTATGAGGTTGCTAAGATCCCTGTTCCTAGGAGTCTAGCTTCACAAATGTCACCAGGGTCACACTACTTCCTGATGTGGGGTTGCCTGCCTGGCCAGCCAGTTTTGCCCAAGTGGGTCATGCAGGCTGGCCCGTGTCCTGGGCTGCTCCAGCACTCTGCACAAGGCTGCCTCCTGCACCTTTGTCTGAGCCGAGAGCTACATGGAAAGCCCACCAGAAGCTTGTGTCTGGTTTTAGAAATGAGGAGCAAAAACTAGTGCTTAGCAGTCTCTTGACCACAATTTTTAATGCTATCTAATAATTGCAAACATCTGATTAAGGTACAGTGGAACTATAATCCCTGCTGCTTGGGAGGCCGAGGTGGGAGGATCACTTGGGCCTGGAGTTCAAGGCTATATGCAGTGTGCTCATCTGGTGTACATAGTAAGCTCAGCATCAATGTGGGGGACCACCAGGCTGCCCATGCTGGTCAGTAATGGGGTTGCACTTGAGAACAACTACTGCACTCTTCAGAAAAGGAAGAGAAAACTGAATTTGGTACAGATTACTATGTTGCAGGCCACCTGCCCCCCCCCCCCTTCAGCCCTCATTGCCTGTGGGGCCTCTCTGCCTACTGCATGGAGGTCCTGTTGGCTGTGGAGTCTCCACATGGAGGTTGCTGCTTCTCCCTTTTTGATGGCCTCCTTCCCTGCTCCCACTCTCCATCCAGGAGCTAGTGTGGGTTCCCCACCCAGCTCCCCTGCCTATGCAGCCTTCCCACCTTCTGCCACAAGGCTGCACCCCACTGCTGCCCCTGCAGTGGCTTGGTGAGTGCTGGCTTCTCCAGGCAGCCTGAGTGGCCCTCCAGCCTGGGAGGTGGGCCACACTGTTGCCTTCTAACTTATCTCTTCTCTTTTGACCTCCTCAGCCAAAACAGAGTGGAATATGAGAAAAGGGTTCGAGCACAAGCCAAGAAGTTTGCACCCTCATAGACAGCGACCCTGTGGCACCGCAAAAGGAAGGGATTGGTTTGGCAAGAACTTGTTTACACCTTTTGCAAATCTCAAGTCGCTCGTGCAGTTACCGGTCGCCTGGGAGGGTTGGGCGGGCGCCATCTTCCATTTCCGCCACTGGCATACAGTTCTCAATTCGCTGAATTGCCCCAGTTTTTCATACAGGGTCTCTTCCTTCAGTCTTTTGTATTTTTGATTGTTATGTAAAACTTGCTTTTATTTTAATATTGATGTCAGTATTTCAACTGCTGTAAAATTATAAACTTTTATACTTGGGTAAGCCCCTAGGAGCTAGTTCCTTTGCTCGGATGCAGGCATGCTTCACCGTTCAGAGTTGTCCCGGCCTCCAGCGGGCTGTGTGGAAGTCCCTGTCCTTCCCTCCCACACCCTTCTCTCAGAACCTGGCTGTTGCTAATGCGCCTCCGATCCAAAGTCAGCAGCGTCTCGACCCGCACCTCTTCCTTTGTGTTTATATGGCGTTTGTCTGTGTTGCTGTTTAGAGTAAATAAACTGTTTATATAAAGGCTCTGTTGCACTATCATCATTACAGGGAGAGGGCACCTGGTGTGCCCAGCCTCCCCAGCCAGTGGCTGTGCCCTTGCTCAGGCCCCTGCTGTGGGTGCACCAGGTCCCTGGCACTATCTTGTCCTGTTGTTTGGATAGGACTATGTGGGGTCTGTCCAAGGTTCCATCCTCCTGTCCCTGGATCTTTGGGCCCTGGAGTGCAGACCTGGTGAAGTCGGAGTCGTGTCCAGACCCTTGTAAAGTGTTCCCACCCAAAGCTGGTACCTGTGCAGCTGCAGCCGCCAAGGAGGACACAGTGGCTCAGTCCAGCTGCGATCAGCATCTGCCCTCCCCAACTGATTGTGACTGCTGTGGCCCCCCAGGAGGCAGCCTCAAGCCATGGCCCTCCTGTGCCCCAGCTTGCGTCTAGCCTGGCAGCCTGAAGGGCCCTTGGCCTGGGTGTGTCTTGTCACAGGAAGCCCTGAGACATGACTGTCCACTGATCCTACAGGAACTGGAGCCACCGGTGGTGAGGAGGAGCTGCTCCCCAACCATAACCTTGAGCTGCCTGTCAGGGCTAGGCAGGCAAGCCCCTCAGGACAGGGAGATGCAGCAGGCAGAAATGGCCCATTGTCCTGCTCTGAGATCTGGCTGAGGCCTGCAGCCACTCTGCTCTCCCACCTGGAAGACCAAGTGCATCCACGAAGAGGGCAGGGCCAGTGCATTGGGGGACCCCCAGAACCTAAGGAACAGGTGAAAGGAGTGGGCCCTGGAATTGGAATCCTCAGGTTGGCAGTTAATGAGACAGAGGGCCTTGCCAGGGGAATTCCGCTCCCTCATTTGTAGCCTGCTCCTGGAATGTCATTTTGTAACAACTGACTACATTTAGTTATAGTTACACATGTATATGGTTAATATATGGAAATTCAATATATTTTATAGTATTCTAAAGTAACTGATGTTTCTGGCAAATTGTAGTGACTTCGGCTATGAAATGTTCCTTCTGTACCACGGTCCTTGGCTTAACAAAGATGTGACGCGTAACATGAGAACATGCAATGTGATAACTGTGTTCACCTGAGGGAGGAGGGTGTTCCCAGCATGAGGCCCATGCTAGTAAGGAATCGTGGGCAACAGACTAACCACTGTATCCAAGAATCTTCAAATTAAAGCATTTCCACAAACTGTGGCCCTCTGATTGTCCTTTCCTGCCCTGACCCATCCCCTTGGGCTTTAAAGCCTCTTAGGCAGAGACTCCCCTCCTCTTCAGGGCCCTGTTCTTGATCTTTCACCCTGCCCAGCAGGGCCCCCAACGGCCTCCAGCCCCCAGAATCAGACCTCAGCAGCCAGTGATGTCACTCAAGCCAAGGTGGATGCCCTGTGTCCCCATGTCTCTCCACACTGTTCTGGGCCCTGAGACCTAGAATTTTGAGCTGTTCCCCTGCTGCCTGGAGTGGGTCTCGGAGAGGGGACAACAAGCTTTATAGGTTCCCAGGTGTGCAGGGGAGAGCTCTCAGTTCAGACCATGACAGGGCTCCTGGACTCTGGTGTGTCCAGGACTGGCCGTGCCAGGAGGGATTTCTGCAGGCAGGCCATTGTGTGAGTGCAGATAGAGCTGGCCCCAGGGCACCTCCCAGGGGAAACTTGACCGTAGGCAGGACAGGAATGTGGGCCTGTGCTTGGGCCTTGGCATCCTGTTTGGACCTCCATCTCTAGCCTGTGGGACTTGGGGTCAGCCAGGCTATGGGAGGCACAGAGACCCTGACGACAGCATGGTCCCCTTTGGCTTCTTGGGCTGCGAAGCCTTGGTCCAGTTATCATGCCTGTCCCCATAGACATAGCCCCAGGCCACCTGGGCTCCCTCTGCAGCCTCTGAGCTGCTGACAGCAGGCCTCCAGCCCAGGGGTCTCCATGGCAACAAGCTGCCAGGTTGGAGGGCCCAGCACTGACTTGGACTTGCTGGAACCAGTCTGAGCCAGCCACAGCAGGGAGGGGCCTGAGAAGCTCTGGATTTGAGGACCTGTTCCCTGCAGCTGGTCCTCAGCTTGCCCCTGACACTGGGCGGTCTAGGGACTTCCACAGGGCAAGGAACTCCTCTGGAGGCCTCCAGATACTGCTGACCCCTCTGAGGAAGCCACCAGGCCATGGTGGTGACCCTGGCTTTGGACCATTGATGGGAAAGGGCTGGAGCCAATGGCCCTACCCATTCTGCCTGTCCGCTGGCCTGACCCAAAGGTTGTTTGTCCAGAGGCTGCCATATCCGAGCTCTTGTGGGGAAGAGACAAACAAGACTCCTGGATGCGTGGGATAGGCTTTTTGTTTTTTTTTTAATTTTAATATTTATTTTTTAGTTATCGGCGGATACAACATCTTCGTTTTGTATGTGGTGCTGAGGATCGAACCCGGGCCGCACGCATGCCAGGCGAGCGCGCTACCGCTTGAGCCACATCCCCAGCCCATGGGATAGGCTTATCTCACTGGGCCTTGCCCTTCCAGGCCAAGCCATCTATGTCCTTCCTTCAGGATGCCCCCTCTGAAGAAAGACAGGCTTCCACGCCCTTAAAAGGGTCCTCCCTTTGGGCAGGATAAAGGCTCCCGCAGCCCATGTTCTGCATAGGATGATGGGCATGGAGGAGCCCAGTGCACAGGTGCCATGTTCAGCTCTGTCTCCTGTCTCCTCATCCTCTGCCCCTTTGGGTCCCAATAAAGAGCTGCATGCAGGAATGAGCTCTTCCTGGGAAGCAGCACTGCTTGCAAGCAGGCACCAGGATCTCGTGCTCCACAGGCCCTCTGCTGCAGGGCCTCACAGGCACTCTGTCCAGAAACATCCTTTGTTTTTCAGTTGACAGAGTCCTGTGCTGGTCTGCTTCTCTTCCCCCACCCAGGGCTCCTCACAAACTGCAGACCCACCGTGATACCAAGGCCTGAGAATGCCCACTGAGCTTCTGATATGGACCCCGGTGACCCCCAGCCCAGGAGATAGCACCTTGGGCAAAAGGCCGGGACTGGGCCCGACCACCACCCAGCCACCTCTTTTCTGCAATATTCAGGATCCTCCAGCCCCACAACAGCTAGGGTCCTGGCTAGAGACCTTTGTCTATAACCCAAGGTTCTTGGTGCCCCACTTTCCCTGCCTCTGACCCTGAAGGAAGGGGACAGTGAAGAAGCTTTAACTCTCGGAGCTGTGCCTGTAATTCCAAGGGATGCTACCAGAGGGTGGCCCTGTGATAATTGGCAGGTCACTTGGACTTCTCAGAAGCCCTCATGGGTACCCTTCAGCAGCCAGGGAGCAGGCAGGCCTTCCGAGCCTGGTGCTTTTCTCACACTGCCTCAGCCTTTCCAGCCTGAGACCCTGAGCGTGCACACAGCCAGGCTTGTAAGTGGTCTGCAGGAGCAAAGCTCGGCTTCTGCGAGGATTCCTGGGGCAGTAATGGCATCTAGGCAGGGTGTGTGTGCCCCTTGACCCAACACAGCTGCATGGCCTCTCTCTGCCCCTCACCTCAGAGCACAGCAGCTGTAGGCACTGGTCTGAGAGCAGGAGAGCAGGGTCTGGGGCCAGGCACAAGGAGGGTGGGGACTTGCCTTCCTGTCCTCTTTCTCAGCCACCAGACAACACAAGGATGAGCTTCCACCCCCAACCACAGAGTTGGGAACTGAGTGGGACTCTGCAGTTCCTATCCCACCTGCTGGGGGGGAGGAGACTCCAGCAGACACAGGCCTACCAAGATCCCCCAGTAGCCTCAGGAGTGTAGCTGTTAACTCTTTTTACAGACAAGGGTAACAGAGGCACCAGGCAGTGGAGAAGGTACTGGAGCAGGAGTATCAGGGCCAGGCCTCTGACTCAGGTCCATCTGACCTGGTCTCAGACCCCATCAGGGTAGAATGAAGGAATAGGTCACTGAATGGGATGTCACTCATCCATCCAACACCCTACTAAACTAATCTGTGGAGGGAAGAACCCTGGGGGTGATGATTATCACTTGTTTTTACATACTGGGGATTGAACCCTGGGACACTCTACCACCGAGTACATCCCTAGCCCTTTTGCCTCTTTTTTAAATTTTTTTTTTTTTATTTTGAGACAGGTTCTCACTAAATTGCTTAGGGCCTCCAGAATTTATTTATTTATTTATTTTTTGGTGCAAGGGATTGAACCCAGGGGAGCTCAACTACTGAACTGCATTTGCAGCCCTTTTTTGTATTAGAGACAGGGTCTAGCTAAGTTGCTGAGGCAGGTTTGAATTTGAAATCCTTCTGCCTCAGCCTCTAGAGTCGCTGGGATTACAGGTATGCACCATCGCACCCAGCAATTCCTTTGGACATTTTTTGAGGAGGTACCAGGGATTGAACTCAGAGGCACTGAACTACTGAGCCATATCCCCAGCCCTATTTTGAATTTTATTTAGAGGCAGGGTCTCACTGAGTTGCTTAGTGCCTCACTAAATTGCTGAGGCTGGCTTTGAACTTGTGATCCTCCTGTCTCAGCCTCCCAAGCCACTGGGATTACAGGAGTGTGCCACCGCACCCAGCTCCTTTGGATTTTTGATCCATTTGCCTCAGCCTCCGAGTTGGTGGTGTTACTGATGCACAATACTACTCCTGGTCTGGGGATTTATCTTATCCTGGGGGAACTGAGACCCAGCCCTGAGTTTGGGACCCCGCCTATTGTTGTGGCCTCAGAGAAACCCCTTCCTATGTCTGGACCTCAGTTTCCCTACCTGTAGAAGAATGAGGTCTCCAAGGGTCCACCTAGCCCTGCAGAAAGGTTAGTCTGAAGGGCTAGAGCCCCTGCAGTGGCCCTGCTAGGCCCCCTCCCTGGCAGTCGGTAGGTGCCCCCCCAACTTCCTGTTTACAGCCACTGCAGTCTCATCCCTTCACCCCAAAGCCATTATGATCACCATGACAACCAGACCTGTTTGTTCCAACAAGTTAGCAGAAACTGACGTAAGACTGCAGGGGTGGGGGCACCAGTTCCAGATCCTGGGAAGGAGGTCAGTGTCCCCACACCAACTCCCTCCCCTGCTGAGGACCAGCTGGGGGCACAAGGCTCAGACCCCTCCCCGTTCACCTGACATCCCTGACCCAAGCAGTTGGTGCATTTCCGAGTTCCCCTGCCATCCCCCATTTGCCTGGCTAGGCTGGGTAAGGATGGAGGCAGGGCCTGGGGCTAAGGGCCCTAAAGGAGAATCACCTTGCCATCCCTCAGACAGGCACAGAGGGCTGGGCACAGATGTGAGTTGGGATCCGGAAGTCTAGATAGATGGCAATGTCCCTAGACAAGGGGCAAAACCACCTATATCTTCCCTAGACTGGGGAACTGTAGCCAGGCTGACCTCTCCCCAGGAGCCCACTTCAGTGACCAGTTATGAGGACCATTGGACAGTCAGGTCAGGGACGGCTCAGCTATCTGCAAATGTCCACCACTTGCCCCAAGGTCCATTCTGGAGGCCAGTCCCAGCCTTCCCTCAGCTTGGCCACTCCAGCCTTCCCTGCGGGGCCATCCTTGCCAATAAGCCTGAGCTGCACAGGCTCCAGCTCTGCCTCCCTGCTCCTCACCCTGCTGGAGGCCCGCTGTTGGGGACCGGCCCTTTGGTAAAAGCTGGACCCCCAGCAGTAAGTTTACCAGTATCCTGCCAAGCTCAGGGCTAGGTCCCACAGGCCTCCTGTGCCACTCCAAGTCCAAGCCCCTCTGGGCAGCTCCCCAGCGTGACTCCTGGACCCACAGCATGAGGGAACTTGTCAGACCTGCAGACCCTCTTCCCCAGCAGTGAGCCAGAAGTCCTGGGCTGGTCCAGCAATGGAAGGAGCCCTCCAGGGATCATGTGTGGTGTGCTCAGGTTTGAGAACAGCTGTCTGGAGGCTGAGTTGGAAACCCTGCCCAGAGAGGGACCAGGAGGCTGGGCAGGGAAGAGCACAGCAGGGTCCAGCAGGCCCTGATCACCAAGGCCTTCAACCTGGATCTCCCACCGGCACAGCAACCAGGTTTATTGCCTGCAGAGACCCCTTCGGCAGAGTGGACTATACCTCTGAGAAAGAGCGGTCCGGCCCGCAGTGGCGAGGTCCCTAGACCCAAGTCCACTACAGGCCTGGGCTTGGGTGTGTGTGGGTAGGGCAGCACTGGGCTGGGAGTGTGCTTCTGGAGATGGCCATGCAGCCCTTCCAGAAAAGTCTGTGCTGCTCCTGGTGCGTCAGTTGGGTTTCTGCGACTCTGGCTTTCCTGGGGCCCAGGAAGGAGACCCTGCGGACAGTCCCCCTTTATGCTGCCAACCACCTGGGCGAGGGCAGCCAAGCGGGTGTCCAGACACAGCACGGAGCCGGCTTCTTCTCCGCACCCACCTGTGGGTTGATTGACAGCCCCGCACCCTGGGTAGGTCTCCCAAGCAGGCCTAGAGACACAGGGACCACAGCTCGGCCCCCAGGCGCGGGGGCGGGAGGGGC
>NW_026000185.1:7820890-7835379 GCF_001458135.2 Marmota marmota marmota | reverse complement strand
GCCTGCCAGTCCCCTGGCGACCCACTTCGACCCCGGGGCCCCCTCCTCAGTGGAGGCCAAAGATGGGGGCGGGGCCGAGGACCCAGGAGATGTTTCGCGCGGTTTCCTAGCCACCCTCCCTTGCACGCTACGCTCCCCAGCCGGTGGGGAGCGCCCTCGTCCCTCCCGCCCTGCGAATACCCTCGTGGGACCCATGCCCCCGAAAATCCCTTCCAGTGCCAGCTGCGCCTTACCCCTCCCTCGCCTCTGGGGAATTTCAGTCCCACAGCTGAGGGCTTTTGCCTGGATTGGGGTCTGCAGAACAGCTGGTAAAATATCACACACCACACCTGTCCCAAAGTCAGGCTCTGATTGCTCACTTTCCAGTAGAAGAGAGACCCCAATAGAACTGGGGAGCAGGGCTCCTACAGATACCCACACCCGGAACACCCCCAAAAAGTGAGGGAGACAGGTAAGTAAGAGGGGGCCTTACAGAATAAGGAGGTGCCAGTTTCAGACCCTGCCACTCATGTGGGAGTGCCCCAGCCCTGTTCTGCTGGTCTCAGGTCTAGCCCCTGCAGAGCTTGTTCAAGAGCAAACCCCTTCCGAGGATTAGATTGGGATAAGAACCCGGGAACAGCATTTGTAGCAGGCACTGCCTGGCCAATGCAGGGAGACTGCTTAGGGACGGGGGGGACCCTGGAGACCCAGGAATCCATGGACACCTGGAGAGGGTCCAAGGAGGTCTGAAGAGGAAGATGGGAAACCAAGAGAGAAGACCAAGGTGGAGGGTGTGGAAAGGCAACACATGAGACAGACATCTTTCTGCATGACACACACACACCAGCAAACACCCCGAACACTCTCCAGGGGCCCAAATGCACTAAGAGTGCACCCATTCTCCTTCCAGTGCTCCTAAGGTGTTTATGATGTACTGGGGACCAGGAAGGCCTTTGGGGCTCAGCTGCCCCCACTCATGGCCTCATTGCCAATAGGCCCCAAATGGCCTAGCAAGGACAGCTTGGCCTCAGAGTCCTGGGTTTGAATCCTGTCTCTGGACAAGTTGCTGTAGCCCCAGCCCTGAGCTGTCACATAGACCAGTGCCACCCTGCAGTTCTCTCCTGCAGCCAGGGCTCAGTGTGGGCTGCTAGGGTTGGCGCAGTCCAGAGCTGGGGTAGCAGAACCTTGGCCTCCCTGGCTTTGCTCACTGCCCTGGGGGCCAGTCATGGGCAAGGGATGTGGCCATGCTCAGCTCTGTGACGCTGTCTAAGCGGACATACAGTGAGATGGAGGTAGAGTCACATCTGGGCCTACCAAAGAGTTGGGGGTCCCTGCACCTGGCTTACCCTGCCAGGACTGACGGAGGCCCACAGGCAGCCAGTGACTCTGGTGCTGTCACCAAGGGGAGGCAGTCGCATGCTCACTGGTCATGGCAGTGTGCATGAGGTCCCTCCTGGGGGTGCGTGGTCACAGCCTCGTTGGCAGGTGGCTCCCAGGGCCTGGACTGCTGGGTCATCACGGTTACCAGCTGCCCAGTCAGGCAGCACAGGGTTGCCACCTTGCACGGACACTGATGCTGAGATTCTGCCCTGTTCTAGCAACAGGCTGGGCGGGGGCAGCTGATCCTCAGCCTCAGGACATGCCAGCTTAGTGCTTGGATGCCTGAGCAAACCTTAGGCCTTCACCTGCTGTCTCTGGGACCTTGGGTGGGTTCCTAAGCCCCACGCCTCAGACTGCCCATCTGAGACAAGGGAGACTTGGCACGCTTCTCTAGGCTGCCTGGAGGCTTAACAGGTAAGGTGTCCAGGGCCCAGTGTGGGAGGGGGCGTGTGACCCTCCTTTCTGCCCTGAACGTTTCTGTTCTCACCAGGATGCCCCTCGAGCCTGTGGCTCAGGCTGCTTGGCTCCTGCGTCATGTTTGTCTCTGGCCTGCAAGCCCCCAGTGCCTGTCACACAGCTGCTGCTGGCGGTTGCCCTGGCAACAGCTCAGGCAGCAGCAGCTCAGCTGGCTTTGGGGTTCGGGGGGGGGGGCATCTTCTCTGCTCAACTGGAGAGGAAAGGGGCTGTGACTCACAGCTCCCTGGGGACCTCCGGACTAGCTGCAGGTGTGTCAGCTTTAGGAAGCGTCCTGCCTGAGCCCCCCAACATTTAGGGGAGGGCATCGGGGGGGCACCAATAGGTTTGAAGGCAGTGAGGCCTCATTTCTGGCCCCCAAGTGCAGCCCCTTCATAGGGAACCCTGCTTGGAGTGCCAGGGAGCAGGATGAAGTGTGGTCGAGGGTGTTGGCCTGAGCTGGTGGGGCACAGGCCAGGATGGAGCCTCCCACCAGAGGCAGCTCCATGGGCAGCAGGAACCTGTTGAGTGTGCAGCCAGGTGTGCTGGGCTGGTCCTGATTGAGCTCACCATTCTAAGGTGGAGCCAGCCTGAATGGGAGCTGGCCTGCACAGGCTGCCCACCCCTGAGGTCTTGGGGAAAGAGTGAAACCCACTGGTCCATTTCTTGTTTTGTGAGATGGAATTTAAGGTCCCCCTTTGCAAGGGCTGACATGTCTGGGTTGATGAGTGAGCATCAGAGAGACCCAGACAGTAAGTGCAAAGGCCCAGTAGTGGACTGAGTGGGCCCCTGTAAACCTGAGGCTTTTGGGATGGGACAGGGAGCCTGAGGGGGGGGGGTTCTGTGGGATGGGGACGGCCTGGTAGAAAGACAGTTTTCCTCAGGGGAGAGGGGATCTCCCCGCAACTCTGTGGGGAAGACACAAGCCCTGACCCAGGACAGAGGTGGGCCCTGGGCTTGGGGGTGCAGTGGGAGGGGGCTCTGGGAGCCACAGTGCACCAGCTGCTGTCCTGACCTCTGACTTGGGGTCTGCAGGGGAAACAGCACCCACCAAAAGGGAGATGCAGGTGTGACGTCAGCTGAGCTTTCTTCCCTGACACTTCCCCCTCCGGTTTTCTAAGCAGCCTGGGAGAAGGATGGGGCACTTCCCCCTGCTATTCTTGATGGATGAGGAATCCCAAGCACCCCCTCCTGATCAATCCCCTCCTGTCCACCCCACCTTGGACTTGTGGGCAGAAGACCCAGGCTATAAGCCCCTTGGCTCTCCAGGCCCATCTCACCTGTGCTCTTCTGTGGCACCAGGGTGATTTTCTGGCCTCTGCAGAGGGCCTGGGTAACAGCTGTCTGCCTGGCCCTGAGTGGGGCTGGGGGAGCTTGGCATCACTCCGCTGTATCTCGGTCCTCTTGAGGAGATCCCAGAGACAAGGACCCCTGCCCTAGACATGGCTGTGCAGAACATACCCTGTGAAGTCCAGCAGCTTCAGATGGAACACCAGTTATGAGCTGGGCACTCTACCACCTTTGGTGGCATCTGCTCCCACATCCTCAGAGGCACCCTGCAGAGGACACAGACCTTAGTTGGTTACCTGGAAGGAGTCCATGAAGCCCTTGGGGCCCTACCAGACTCCAAATTGGAGAGCAGGCTCCCAGGCCTCTGCCATCCCTTCTGTTCTCCTCCCCACGCCTCCCTTGGCTGACCTCTGTAAAGTGGATGACCTAGGACTGTGGCCACACTCTCTGCTGCAGGTCCCCACCATGTCAACCTTGCTGGAGATCAAGAGCAGCGTGCTCAGGCAGGTGCAGGTGTGCCCGTCCTTCCGCCGCAAGACAGAACAGGAGCCCGCAAGCACCAGTGCGGACCTGCAGGAGCCTGCCACAGGGGCCTGGTGGGTGCCCAGGGACAGACTCCTGCCAAGGGCCTTCCCACCTGGGTGGGAAGCAGGGACACAGGAAGTCTGAAGTCGAGGCTGTGGGCATCACAAGGCCCCATCCTCCGTGTGGGCCCCTTGAGTAGGGTGGCACAGGGCCAGCACCTCCTGGAGCCAAAGCTGACCTGGCCTTTCTCCCAGGAAACCTGGGGATGGCGTGGAGTTCTTTGCCCACATGCGTCTCATCCTGAAGAAGGGGGAAGGCAGACAGGGCCTGCCGTGCCCTGAGGTGAGGACACCCTCCTGCAGGGGCCTGGGTGCTGCAGCCCCGCCCAGCATGGGACCTCTGCTTCCTCTGCCCCGTCCACCTCAGGTCTCCACTCTCCTCTCGCTCCTTCCCCTGGAGTACCCCTGTCCAGCAGTGGTGGTGGATGCAGGCCCTGCGTGCCCCCAGACCATCACCCATGCACCCCTTGCAGGTCCTCTTACGCAGTGGCTCACCAGCCCCAGCTGAGCCTGTGGACTCCAACCGTGGCCTGAGAGCCCTGACCCAGGAGGAGGTAAGGGAGTGCTGGTCCGGCCCCAGGGGGCTCTGACTCCTGTTCTTAGGTTAGAATGCCCAGGGTTTCAGGACAGGCTGACAGCAGAGATGGATGGGACAGACAGGTGAGCAGAGGGCCCAGCAGGTACAAAGGTCCTGAGGAAGGGGCTCTGCTGGGCCAGTGGGGGTGAGGGGCTGGGCTTACAGGGAGTGGACAGCAGGGCCTGAGGTTTAGCACTGTGCAGGTGGAGATGCTGTATGAGGAGGCCCTGTATACAGTCCTCCACCGGGCGGGCACCATGAGTCCTGACCAGGTGGATGACGAAGAAGTCCTTCTGGCCTACCTTCAGCAGGTGAGCCAGCCGCCCTGCCCCCACCCCACCCATCACCTTCATCTGAACTGTAGACAGAATGCACCCCACACCTGCATGAGCAAGCAGGTGTAATGGGCATGTGTGAGCAGACACACAGGCTGGCAGACCTACCCAGCAGGAGGGAGGGGCGGTCACAAAGAAGGTCAGATGGGACAGACAGATACACAGAGGGTGAACCAATGGATGGACAGCACACCACGACTCTATTTCTTCCCCTGTCCTGGCCATGCAGACCTCACTGCCACATGCCCACAATGCTTCCTGTTAGGCGCCGGGACGGGGTGGGCAGGCCCACTCCCAACCCCTGCACTGTGAGGTGCAAGGTGGTAATTTCTGACTCTCACGCACCTGAGGCCCCAGAGTCGTAGCCAGCCTCTCCTCAGGGCTCACCTGGGCCCCTCCCACCTGCTCACCACCCACAGGTGTTTGGCACCAACCCAGAGCAGCATGCTGAGGCCATTGAGCGTGTGAAGAAGGCCAAGGTAAGGCTGTGGCCTTCCTGGGTGGACTGACCAGTTGCTGCAGCCTGCGGCAGGCTCAGGGGCAGGTTGATGATCACACTGGGCTGCCTAGCCCTTTGGGGCTCTCAGCGTCCCTCTGTCCACAGGCCCCCTCGTATGCCCTGAAAGTTTCTGTCATGCGTGCCAAGAACCTTCTGGCCAAAGACCCCAACGGTGAGTGTGGGCCCCTAGCCGTGCCCAGGTCTGCTTGAGCCATGGAGGGTGGGCACGGCACGGGGCTGAGCCTGCTGTGTCTCAGGCTTCAGCGACCCCTATTGCATGCTGGGCATCTTGCCGGCCTCGGGCACCCCTCGGGAGCAGAGTGGGCAGAAGGAGCAGCGCTTCAGCTTTCGTAAGGGCAGCAAGCGCAGCGGCCCGCTGCCAGCCAAGTGCATCCAGGTCACCGAGGTCAAGAGCAGCACTCTGAACCCCGTCTGGAAGGAGCACTTCCTGTTGTAAGGCCCCCACCCCACAGGTGGCCACGTGTCCTGAGGATGATGGCTCACATGGTCCCCATCTCTGTGCTGTCCCAGGCAATTCAAAGGGGTTGGGGTGCTGATTGCGTGCCTTACGTTCTGGTTACATTCCAGAGGAGGGAATAGGCCCAGAGAGGGGCATTGAGCCCCCATGGCCACACAGCTAATAACAGTGCAGAGGCAGATTTGAGAAAGAAGCTGTTTGGAGAGTAGGACCTCATGGCCACTCCCTGCTGCCCCTAAACTTGCCCTCAGCCCAGCTCTGGCAGAGGCTCACCCAGGACCCTCACCCGCATCTCTCTGTCCCCACAGTGAGATTGAGGATGTCAGCACCGACCAGCTGCACTTGGACATCTGGTACTGGGCCTGAGTCCTTCAGGGGAGTGGGTGGCTCTGGTCGGGGAGGGAGTCGGGGGCCTCTGACCTAGGCTGGGAGTGCCAGACAAGCCATGCTGTCCTCCAGGGACCACGATGATGATGTGTCCCTGGCAGAAGCATGCAGGAAGCTGAATGAAGTAATTGGCCTGAAGGGCATGAGCAGGTATGGGATGGGGGCCTTGCACCCTCGAGTCACAGGTGGGACCTGCAGTGGGAACTGGCTCCCGGGGCCACTGCCCTGAGCCCACCCGGTCGTGCCCAGGTACTTCAAGCAGATTGTTAAGTCAGCCCGAGCGAATGGCACGGCAGGGCCCACCGAGGACCACACGGATGACTTCCTGGGGTGCCTCAACATCCCAGTGCGGGTACGAACACCTGCCACATGCATGGGGGCACTTGCAGTGGCCATGACCTTTGACTCCCAAGGGTCTCCCACCCTCCTTGGGCTGCAGGGAGGGGCTGCCTGAAGTGCCTCTTGCCTTTGGGCACCCCTGATCCCTCCCACATTCTCCCCAGGGTTCCATGGGTCTGTGGGGGTGGGCGTGGGGGAGAGTTCCCTAGGCCTGACACCCCCCCCACACCCCATAGGAGGTGCCCGTGGCTGGAGCAGACCGCTGGTTCAAGTTGGAACCACGTTCCAGCGCCTCCCGTGTACAGGGGGATTGTCACCTGGTCCTCAGGCTGATCACCACACAGGTGGGGTCCCGCAGAAGCCCTGCCCTGCACCGCTGCCCCCTGCCCACTGGGCCGGGGCAGAGCTGGTGACAGGCAGGCTCTGTTCCAGAGGGATACCATCATGAGCCAGCGTGGGAGATTCGGCTTCTTGTCCTACCTGTTGCTGCTCAGCCGTGTGCTGCGGTTCGAGCATCGCGTGGAGGAGGTAGTGGACACCTCTGGGAGCCTGGGGCAGCTGGACCAGGTGTCAGAGCAGGGGATGGTGGTGGAGGGTATCTTGGGCCTCTGCCCACCCTCCACCTTTGCTCCCAGCCCAATTCAAGCAGCTGGCATGGCGAGCTCAGTGGGCCTGGGACCACCATCCTCTGTCTGCACGGAGCCCAGAGCAACCTGTCCCCCTTGCAGCTGGCTGTACTGTGAGTGGGCTCTGCAGGGTGGGAGTGGGTGGGCGGGCTGTGAGTGGCAGGGCTGGGCAGATGCCTCTGACTATGGGCTGGGCCCCTGCAGGCACTGGCAAGTCAGCAGCCGCCACCATCAGACCCGCACTCTTGACTACGGCTACCTTCTGGGGCTGCTGGAGGACATGCAGGCACACTGGGAGGAGGCGCCCCTGCTACCCCAGGAGCAGGTGGGCACAGCAAGGGCCTGCTTTCTATTGGCCATGTCCGTGCTGGGGGCTAGTCCTGCTCTGCCCTCCTGAGCTTAAAGACAGAGGGACCAGGCCCTTGTGTGGGACAATGCACACTGTACACAGAGGAGGTGGCAGGCTGCACTGGAGGGACCTGGGAAGGAGGCTCCGGGGTCAGACTGGGCTGTGGGCAACAGCAGGAGAGCATAGGCACTGGCAGGACAGGGCCCAGGGGACAGCAGATGCAGGGGCCCAGGGGTCTTTGGTGTAGTGTGTGGGGTGCTGAGACCAGGACAGGCCAGCAGGGGAGACTACTCTGGGGGAGACCAGTGGACGGCATTCCTAGGACAGAACCTAGGACAGGTGGGGGAACACTGCTGGCCAAGGCAGGGAAGGTGGTCCCCAGCATCAGTGACCAGGGCTACCAGCACTATTTCCAGCTTCTTTACCTCTGAAGACACCCCCTTCCCCCCAGGAGGAGAGTCTGGCCGACAGCTTCTCTGCTTTCTCTGAGTTCGGGCTGCGGCTGCTGCGCCAGCTCCGGGATTACTTCCCTGCCACCAACAGCACAGCTGTCTACCGACTGGAGCTGCTGCTGAAGTAGGTGCAGCCATGAGCAGGGGTGGGGTGGGGTGGGTGCTGGCTGGGCCCCCGTGAGTGTGCTGTCCTTGCCCAGGTGTCTGGACAAGCTGCAGCTCTTCCAGCCCTCCTTTGAGATCTGCCCCTTTGAGACGGAGCTGAACATGGACATCGCTGCTGCCCTGAAGGTGTGTTTGGACCTGCCTGGGCTCTCCATGGGCCCTGCCCAGCCCAGCCCTGCTTGGACTTGCTGGTCCATGGCCCCTTGCCATCTCTCCCTTCTCTCCAACCCATGCTGCCTTGCTGGCGACCCTTGCAGAGGGGCAACCGTGAGTGGTACGACAGGCTCCTGAGTGCCAAGAGTCCTCGAGAGCTGGTGAGGATCCAGGCGGCCTTGGTCGTGGTGGGCACAGGGGCTGGGAGATCAGTGCAAACCAGGCTTCTTTGCAGCCAGGACCACAGCGCCTGGCTGGGCTTGTCGAACTGGCAGACGTCATCTATGAGGACCTGCAGGCCTGCTATGGCATCTACGCCAGCCTTTTCCATGGGTAGGCCCTGTCCTGAGTGCTGATACTGGCTGGGTACAGGGCAGGGTGGGGGCTGGCTGGCCCCGCTGGTGGGGAGCAGGTGACTGAGTTCTGTCCTTTGTAGCATCCTCAAGGTGGACTTCTTCACCCTTACTTTCCGGCAGCTGGAGCGTCTGGTGAGGAGGGTCCTCAACCCTGGGTGCCCACTGGCTGTGGGGAGTGGGGAGAGACCTCTGGCTGGGCAGGGCTCTAGTTTCCCTGATGGCAGAGGCATGATCCTGCCATCTTGGGCAGGTGGCCGAGGAGGCATGGGTGCTGACGGAGGAGCTGAGCCCTAAGATGACCCTACAAGTGGCCTCGGGGCTCTTTGAGCTCTACCTGACCCTGGCTGACATCCAGCACTTCTGGAGCTACATCCCCGGCCGGTGGGTGCCTCAACACCTGTGCCCCTGACTCCTCTGGATAGGCTCTGGGACCTGAGATCAGGGCTCTGTGAAGGAGGCTTTCCCGGATGCCCACTTTGGGGCTCTGAACCTGGAACCTGCTGGGCTGGGGAGTCTGTCAGGGCAAGTGCTGAATGAGTTCCCACTGCAGAGACAGTCGCTCCCTGGCGCTGGCCGGCATCCACACCCCATTCCTGCCTGCTGTGAAGCTCTGGCTGCAGGTGCTGCGGGACCAGTCCAGGTGGCGCCTTCAGGGAGCTGTGGATGTGGACACGGTAAGTGTTTGCTCCACCAGAGCACACGGGGGGCTCATCCCATGTTCCCTGCCACTCAGGCTTCCTCCTGCCTTCCAGCTGGAGCCTGTGGATGCCTCGTCCAGGCACAGCAGCTCTGCAGCTACTGCCAGCCTCTGCTTCAGCCACATCCAGGAGCTCTGGGTCCGGCTGGCATGGCCTGACCCTGCCCAGGCCCAGGGGCTGGGCACCCAGCTTAGCCAGGTTTGTCTGCTGGGGTAAGGGGAGCAGGCTATGAGGATATCAGGGCAGAGGAGGGGTCCTGAGTGCCAGCCTGCCTCCCGTCCCAGGACCTGTGTGAGGCTGCCCTCTTCTACACTGAGCTGCTGCGGAAGAAGGTGGATGCCCAGCCTGGGGCTGCTGGCGAGGCTGTGAGTGAGCCGGTGAGTGGCTGGTGGGACAGGTGAGGCCCTGTGGTGGCTGGGTGGGGCCACCTACTGTAGCCACCTGCCTGGCCACTCCTTCCCAGCTCTGTGTGGTGCTCAACAACGTGGAGCTCGTGCGCAGGGCCTCAGGGCAGGCTCTGAGGGGCCTGGCATGGCCCGAGGGGGCCTTGGGGCTGGAGGGGGTGCTTCCCCGCCCCCTGCTCAGCTGCATACAGGCCCTGGAGGAGGACCTGCATCGGGAGGCCCACACTGTGACAGCACACCTGACCTCCAAGGTAGGCAGCGTGGCAGATCCTGGCATTGGTGTGGAGGCTGTCCCTGGCATCCCCACCCTCATGCTGAGCATTCCCCTCCCCTCAGATGGTGGCTGACATTCGGAAGTACGTGCAACACATCAGCCTCTCCCCTGACTCTATTCAGAATGATGAGGTGCGTGCCGGCATGGGCAGGAGGCTGTGAGTGTATGTGTGCTTGGGGTGGGTTAGGGTCCAGGCTCAGGTCAGCCCTGAGGACCCCCTGCCCACAGGCTGTGGCCCCACTCATGAAGTACCTGGACGAGAAACTGGCCTTGCTGAATGCCTCGCTGGTGAAGGAGAACCTGAGCAGGTTTGCTGGGCAGGTGGGCAGGTTGGGCAGGTGGGGTGGGGCATTCCAGGTACTCATCTAGGCTGTGTGCCTGCAGGGTGCTGGAGGCCCTCTGGGAGCTGCTGCTGCAGGCCATTCTGCAGGCGCTGGGCGCCAACAGTGATGTCTCTGCAGACTTCTACGGGCGCTTCCACTTCACATTGGAGGTAGGGCCATGAGGAGCTCCCCAGGGCCTTCCTCTGATTGGGCCCCTGCTGGGACACCCAGCCTCTGCCTGGCTTCTCCTGTTCCCTGCTAGGCAGCACTTCCTCCCCACAGCCTAGCTGCCTAGCAGCATCTGGGCCACCTGTTACAACAGAGTCTGGCCTCAGATGCTGGCATTTCCCCTGGTCTCCTGGAACTTCTTATCCATCCCAGGTGTGATGAGTGGCTCTGCCAAGGTGCCCAAGACCCACCTACTGGGGCTTCACACCCCAATCAGGCCAGACCCCCTGATGTATCTCCCTCTTTTTTCTCCGCCCCAGGCTCTTGTCAGTTTTTTCCACGCTGAGGGCCAGGGCCTGCCCCTGGAGAGCCTGAGGGATGGAAGCTACAAGGTGAGGCCCAACCCCTCTGGGGGCCACCACATTCAGCCTACTGCCCCACAGTAGGCCCTGTCCTAGCGCATGAAGCCAGGGGGCCATGAGGGCAGTGGCCTATGTGGCCAGTCACCAGCACCCCTCCTCACAGAGGCTGGAGGAAGAGCTGCGTCTGCACAAGTGCTCCACCCGGGAATGCATTGAGCAGTTCTACCTGGACAAGCTCAAGCAGGTAGGATGGCAGCCATCTGTGTGGCCTTTGCCTGGCTCCCTAGCCCTGCTTACGGGCCTTTCCCACAGAGGTCGCTGGAGCAGAACCGGTTTGGCCGCCTGAGTGTCCGCTGCCATTATGAGGCAGCCGAGCAGCGGCTGGCCGTGGAGGTGCTGCATGCCGCAGACCTGCTCCCCTTGGACGCCAATGGTGAGGTGCAGTGGTGGCTGGGTGGGGGCTGGGGCTGGGGCTGGGGGCTTGCTGACGGCTGTGCCCCACAGGCCTGAGCGACCCCTTCGTGATCGTGGAACTGGGCCCACCTCATCTCTTCCCACTGGTCCGCAGCCAGAGGACCCAGGTCAAGGCCCGGACACTGCACCCAGTGTTCGATGAGCTCTTCCACTTGTGAGTGCCCATCCTGTCCCTTGTGCCTATCCCAGCCTGGCCCACAGGTCCATGGCTGGCACTTGACTGCCTCCTCTGCAGTTCTGTGCCCGCAGAAGCATGCCGCCACCGTGGGGCCTGTGTGCTGTTCACTGTCATGGACCATGACTGGCTGTCCACCAATGACTTCGCTGGGGAGGCTGCCCTCAGCCTGGGCAGCGTCAGTGGCATTGCGAGGCCCCAGGTGGGAGTGGGCTCGAGGGCTGGGCAGCCCATCACCCTGCACCTGCGACGGCCCAGAGCCCAGGGTGAGTGAGCGTGGGGTGATGGTGGGGACACAGGGCAGTGGGCCTGGCTCCCACACGCCCACTTGTCCATCTGCAGTGAGGTCAGCACTGAGGATGCTGGAAGGTCGCACCAATAAGGAGGCACAAGAGTTCGTCAAGAAGCTCAAGGAACTGGAGAAGTGCATGGAGGCTGACCCCTGAACACTCCGCTGCCCCCCACATGCCACATTGTGCAGCCAGGCCTCACTGAGGCCCTCAACTGCCATAGCTGACTCTATATGGCTTCCATCTGCCCTGGCTATGTCCCTTTGGTGTGTGCTATGAACCCCTTGTGCCCCAGTACATCCCACCCTGAACACAGGCCAACTTGGAAGGACTGGCCAGCAGCTACATCCTGGATGCAGAGATCACAATGGGCCTGGTCATTAGGTGGGCAGCTCCCTAGGGAGGCAGGTAGCTGGTCTCAGCAGAACCTTGCTCCCCATGGCCATTAGGCAGTCTGGAGACACTCTAGGTAGTCAGAACAAGAAAAGACATACTAGTATGAGAGGGTGGGGGCCAGGGATGCTGCTCAGTATCCTCCAGTGCACTCACTGGTCAGCCCCCAAACAAAGAATGGTCTGTCCCCAACTGGCATGGTGGGCTAGGGTCCAGGCTGACCCTAGCCTGGAGGGTCCTCTCAGAGGAAGCTCTACCCTATCTCTCCCAGAAAGAGTAAGGCCCCCACAGGTTGAGTCAAGTTTAAAGGACCCAAGCTTTGGAGGACAGTAGCTGCCAGGGCTGACAAGTAGAGGGTAGGGTGCCAGCCCTCACCCACAGATGAACAGAGAAGTCTGTGGAAAATCATGTGGGGTTCCAGACCCCACCTGGCTCCTGGGCCTGGCAGGAGGTATATGTCACCAGTGATAGGAGGGTGACAGGGAAGTCGGGGGTTCTGCATCAGCTGGTCAGCTGTCCTTCCCTGCAACACATGCATGACCACATCACTTATCCCATGGCCCAGTCTCTCACAAGCAGTCCCCCAACCCCAGACTAAGTGCAAAGAACCAGACTCACACCAGGGGCTACTTCTCAACCTGTAGTTTCATTGAGAGTATCTCAAGCAAGGTTGTTCCCATGTGGAGAGGAGCACAACCCTGCCAGCAGCCACAGGGGCCACAGCTGCCAGGCCTGGCTGTCCCCACATTCCTGGACTTTGTTATCACACAGCTTCAACAATATATGTGGTGTCTACAATTTTCAGTCTCTCTGCTGTTTCTTGATGTCTTTCCAAGTCTCAGTTGGGGTCCTGGCCTCAGTCCTTGGTTCTGGAGTCTCCTCCTCTGGAGAGCAGCTACTGCCTCCTTCATCCTCGGCAGGCCCCTGGTCTTCAGACTCGCTGCTGTCATCTGTATCTGTGGGCAGCCTGGAAGAGAAGAATGTGTCCCCTCGTGGTGGCACCTAAGGCACTCCTCACTCAGCCCTCACCCTTCATGCACTCATCCCTGGGCTGAGGGCACATTTCTCTTAGGCCCTGCCCTCTCTAGGCCAGATCCTCCCCAGCAGACTTGCACGGTGTTCTGCAGTCATCACCCAGGGGTTGCTTAGGACACCATCCTCACATACAGGAGCAGTGGAAGTCAGGACCTACCGGGTGCTGGTCACAGGCCTGTTGAGGTTTGCAAACTCTCGCCCTGAGTCCACATCAAAGGGGTCTAAACCAAGGGAGGAAAGAAAAGAAAGTGACCTCTGAGTGAGCTCTCGAGACCCTAGGCTTTTCAGAAGAACGTGCAGGTCTGGAGGGCCTCCCGCAGAGGACACCCACCTACGTCAGGCCTCACCAATTTCCTCCTCCTGGGGAGTATGCTTGGCACTGGCCAGGTACTCCTGCTCTGCCTGTAGCACCTCCTCTGGTCCACTGCAGGCTGCGTATGTGTCCAGGAGTTGGCGGTTCAGGTCCAAGAAACCCTTGCCCCACTTAAACTTCTGCAGTAAGATGACGGCAAGATCTGAAAAGCCTAACAGCATAGGAAACAAGACCCAGAGATGTCAGCAATCCTTCTAGGGAATGTGTCCTCCTCACCCCAGCTGCTGGGTGCAGCTGCCATCCCAGGGAGCTGATGGTTGCCAAACTACAGTCCTGACTGTCTCCCGCCCAATTTCCTTGCCTGTTCCTCTCCTGAGAAATAAACATTCTCATCAAGTCTGTCCCCAGGTCTCATGGGTCTCCATTTGGGCTTCTCCTTGGACCACAAATTCCCTGAGAATGCTGAGAAGAAAGTTTCTCAGGACAGTGCTGCCTGTGACAGTGAGGACACCTCATTTGCCTTCTGTTTAACTCCACAAGGCCAAGCCTCCAAGCCAGTTGGGGACTGAAACCCTGGGCTGTCCTAATGGCCTCCCTGTACACCCCTCACACTTCTCCAGGGGTCTGATGGGAGAAAATACCATTCTGGGAGCAGAGGCCACTAGGCTGTCAGGACAGGCCTGAAACTCACCTACGATGCAGAAGGCAGCAGCAAAAGCTTCCACGCAGGAAAGTCTGCAGGGCCGGCCATAGTTTACAGGGTTGGCAGCCACCAGGTAGGGAAGCAGCCGCAAGTGGCTCCCTCGCATCTTCCCAAAGGGTGTCTCATCCAACCTGGCCCAGGAGCAGTCTATGACTGCAACCCCAGACTGTGCCACCAGCTGTCTGCCAGGAACAGTATAGGCTAAGTTCTGAGGGTTGGCACCACTTTGGTGATGGCCCCCTAAGTGAGGTATACCCCTGGAACTTGGCCTCCCAAGGGATAGGGAGCGTCCTTTCTTTACCCCAGACACTGGCAAAGGACTACCTGGGCAAGCTTTTAAGGCAGTAGCTGGAGAAAACTTATTTCCCCTCGCCAGTCCCCAGGTCTCCCCCGCTTACCTGTCTGCGGGGGACACATACTGGGTGCCCATGGGGCTGAGAACGAGGCCGCCGAACCTCTGGCCCAGGCGCAGACA
>NW_026000185.1:7772968-7820440 GCF_001458135.2 Marmota marmota marmota | reverse complement strand
CGCTTTGGTGTGTGTCTTTCCACAGGCGTCCCCGAGCCTTCATTCCGATAGTGCACACGTACAAAACGTGTAGTAAGGTTTTGCGATCTTTGCTCTTTCTAAAATCTTTTAACGGTAGTACTATAGAAGTATTTGGCTGATGTGTCGTTGTCGCCGTTACTCACTGTATGTCTTCATGGTGATGGGTTTAAGTTTTCTTTTCACTTGCTGTTTGGGTAGTCTAAACCTTGGTAGGCTTGCAGGAATTCAGGTGGTTTACATTTTTGATCGTTAGAAATAGTCTCACGCAGAACTTCCTTGTAGTTCTCAGGACAGTGCTGCCTGTGACAGTGAGGACACCTCACTTGCCTTCTGTTCAACTCCACAAGGCCAAGCCTTCAAGCCAGTTGGGGACTGAAACCCTGGGCTGTTCTGATGGCCTCCCTGTACACTCCTCATTCTTCTCCAGGGGTCTGCTGGGAGAAAACACAGAAACCCAAGGATTTGTTGTTGAACACCTGTGTGTGTCAGGACCTGTGCTGGGATAGCAGAAGTAAACAGCACATACCAGTGCTTGTTCTCATGGAGCTGGCCTTGCAAGTAGGGTGCAGGATGGGCAGTAGACAGGAAGTAAGAAAGACTGTATAGAATGGGCATGGAAAATGCCATGTGGGTGGGGAGCAGTGTCTTAATCAGCGTTTTCGTCACTGTAACCAAAATGCCCTACAAGAACAACTTAGAGTAGAGACAACTTATTTGGGGGCTCATGGCTCCAGAGATCTTAGTCCATACATGGCTGACTCTAGCACTGTGGACCCTGGTGAGGTAGGACATGATGGGGGAAGTACCCAGTGGAAGAAAGCTGCTTAGCTAAGGTGAGGTCAGGAAGCCGAAGCAAGGTTGAAGAAAGATGCACCCTTCCAGGACAGGCCCCCAGGGGATTGAACTCAGGGCCTTGGGTGCTAGGCAAGAGCTACATTCGCAGCTTTATTTTAACCACTTTTAAGTGAGCAGATTCAGCAGCATTAGGTCCATCAGGTTGCTGTGTAGCCATAACCACCTCCATCTCCAGGACTTTCTCATACTCCCAGCCAGAAACTGCCCATCAAACACTAACTCCCCACCTAGGCCTGGCAGTCATTCTGCTGTCTCTGAATTTGATCACTGTAGGTACCTTGTGAGTGGTGGCATACCTGTAATTTGTGTCCTTTTGTGTCTGACATATTGCATTCAGCATCATGTTCTCAAGGTTTGTATTTTTAATTTTTCTTTTTTTTTTTTTGGTGCTGGGGAGAGAACCCAGGGCCTTACACATGCTAAATACATGCTCTACCACTGAGTTACATCCCCAGCCCCTTTTTTATTTGTAGATGGAATTATATTGAGCTGACCAGGCTGGCCACAGACTTGGGATCCTGCTGCCTCAGTCTCCCTTGTAATTGACATTAGAGGCATGTGTCACTGTGCACAGCTTGGTTTGCAAATCTTTTCCCCTGTTCTGTGGATTACCTTATATTTGGTTGTGGGGTGTTTTTATTTGTTTTGGTACTGAGGATGGAACCCAGAGACCCACTTATTCTAGCATAGAACTCTATCACTGAGCTACAGCCCCAGCATGAATTGCTTTTTTTCTCTGCTGAGTCTTTTGCTGCCTTCTCCCTTTCTAACACGCCATTGTATACCGTAATTTTTCCCATGTTTCCAGCGGATGGCCTTTGGGGTTTGCGTGTAGACTGGTGCTGCAGGTTCTGCTGTAGTGGGGCTTGGTCTGTGCAGCTGCCTAGGTGTGCTCCAGAAGATGTTCTGGAGGCAAATTGCTGGCCCAAGAGTGCCTTCATGGAGCTTTTGCCGTGGATACACTGCCCTCCACAGAAGCTGTGCCATGCCTCTAAAAGAGAGTGGCAACACTGTACTCCACCTATACAACTCCTGGCCACAGGTTTGCCAGACAGCAGCCAGAAGCACCATGGCTCTGTGTGCATGTGCAGACATGTGCGCACAGTCATTCCATTTTGTTCTACTTGAGTTTCCATTAATTTGGTGTTTTCTGGGAATTCTGTGTTAGGGACTGTGCCACTTCATTTGGATGTAAGTTACATAATTTTTCCTAGTTCATCAGTCTTTTCATTTTGTTATGTGGTGTCCTTTTTCCAGAATAGATTTTTCTGTAGCTGTGTAGTCAGATGTGTGCACTTTAATTTTTTCTTGCATTGACATTCCTTCAACATATGGCAGGTGTGTGTGTTTTAATTGTTTTCTCTTTGACTATAAACCTAGAGCCAGTGCATTGGCAACATGGCACCCCACATACCCCCTTATGACTGAGGGAGGCATTATCTTTTTTTTTTTAATATTTATTTTAGTTATAGGCAGACACAATACCTTTATTTTATTTTTATGTGGTGCTGAGGATTGAACCCAGTGCCTCATGCATGCTAGGCGAGAGCTCTACCTCTGAACCACAACTTCAGCCCAAGGAAGGAGAGAATTAGGCTGAAACGGAAATACATGTGGTGGTCATTGCTGGTGGGCTTGGAGGTCTCAGAAGGAAAGCAGCAGGATATACTGAGGAGGAAGGGGACCCGGGAGCACAGGGGCCGGGGTCCCTACCAACTTTAGGAGCCTTGTGCCCCAGCTCAGCAACAAGATGGGCAGGGGCTGTTGAGGGGATGATCTGGAGCTGCTGTGGTGTGGAGAGGTAGATGGGGCACAGCAGATGTGCATGACACCAAGGAATTTGCCTTGGTTTGGTGTTGGTGGGCAGGAGTGGGGGCTAGGAAAGATTAGGTGTTGGCAGGGCCTGACCTTGGATCTGGGGAGGGGGCAAGGCAGAAGCAAGTGGCTGGGAGGATGGCTGAAGGAGCCTTAGAAGTGGGGTCTCTCACTATGATGGGGTGCCCAAGGCTGGGGGCCAGGCCATGAGCTTGGTTTTGCTCAGGGTGGGGGATATTCACGAAGGAGTTGTGAGTGGGTCCAGTGGGCAGAGTTGTTCAGGAATCCTCAGTGGGTAGGTGGTGGATGTGGGGGGAAGTCCCAGCTATGGTTCTTGGAAGGGGGCTGTGAAGAGGAGGAGGAGATGGGTGCTCAGGTATGGGCAGCCAGGTGTCAGCCAGGCCTGGTGCACTCGGAGGCATCTTCAGACCGTTCATGCTGTGCACAAGTCAGTGCCCACTCCCTCGCAGCTCCACTGGTCTGACAAGCACCTTATGTTCTAGATGCCGGGGATACTGCTGCTGTGGACATAGTGTGCTGCCGTCCCAGCCTCTGCTTCCAGCCCCACCACAGTGGATGTGCTGAATTCTGTGGTGACTGTTCAGCTTTCTGAAAGACTGCCAAATTTTTCAGCAGTTCCCACATGCAGCTCAGATGCCAGTTTCTCCACATGCTCACCAGCATTTGCTGCTAGCCGTCTTAACCCCAAAGTAGTTTCCCATTGGGGTGGGTTTTTGGTACTGGGGATTGAACCCAGAGGTGCTCTACCACTGAGCTACATCTCCAGCTCCTTTTTTGAGCAAGGTCTTGCTAAGTTGTCAAGGTTGGCCTAGAACCTGGCTCCTCCTGCCTCAGCCTCCAGAGTGGGTGGTTAGAGAGGTTGCACATCCGCCTGGGTTTTAGTGGTGAGCACCTTCTCATGTGCCTGTGGGTAGTGTGTGTGGCTCCATCAGAGAAATGGCTCTCCAGTCCTTGCTGGTCTTTAAATTGCTGGGTTTTTTGTTGTTATTCTTCATGTCAAGCTCTTGTCAGGTGGTTTGCAGGTGTCCCCTCCCACTCCATGGCTGGCCCTTCACGTTTCCTCATACCCTTCCGGTTGGGGCTGGTCAGAGCCCAGAGCCTAGCATGTGCCTGGTGCACTTCCGGATGGGCCCCTGATGCCCGCTTCTCAGGTCTGTTGGCCTGACTCTGCTGCTGTTATCTGCTTTCAGTGCCACGTCCAGGAAGTCCCTGTCGAGCGTCCCCATCTTCTTCCAGGAGTGTAGTTTTAACCTCGTGGATCCGTCTAGAGCTAGTGTCTATAGATCAGTGCATGGACATCTACCTTCCTTGTGTGCCTCAGAGGGCTTGTCCTTCCAGCTGAGTGGCCTTGGCCCCTTGTCAGACGATTTGGCTATATGTCCAGGTCCCTTTCTGGGTTACCTGTTCCACACTGTCATATATATGGTTTATATAAACTTTATATATATATATATACACACACACATACGTATTTAGTTATACACAGGCACAATCCTTATTTTGTTAACTTATTTTTATGTGGTGCTGAGGATCAAACCCAGAGCCTCGCATGTGCTAGGTGAGTGCTCTGCTACTGAGCCATAGCCTCTCCACACTGTCTTGATGTCACTTAGGGGGAGGTCTTCCAACTTGGTTTTTCTTTCAAGAATTTTTTTTTTAAGATTCTGTATGAATTTTAGAATGGATAGTTCTGAAAAGAAGTCATTAGGATTTTGATAGGAATTACATTAAATCTATATTAAGTTTGAGTAGTGTCATTTTTATTTATTTATTTTTTTAGTTGTACCCAGACACAATACCTATGTTTTACTTATTTTATGTGGTGCGGAGGATGGAACCCAGTGCCTTGCACGTGCTAGGTGAGTGCTCTACCACTGAGCCCCAACCCCAGTAGTGTCATTTTAGAAACATTAAATCAGGCCAGGTAGAGTTCCTGAGGCAGGAGGATGGTGAGTTAAAAGTCAGCCCTCAGCAATTTAGCAAGACCCTGTCTCTAAATAAAGTATAAAAAAGGTCTGGGCAGCTGGGGCTGGGGCTCAGTGGTGGAGAGCTCACCTAGCATGCATGAGGCTGGGGGTTCCATCCTCAGCACCACATAAAAATAAAAATGTGTCCACTTAAAACTAAAAAATAGCTCAGGAGTAGAGCACCAGTGTTTTCCATGCATGTCTTTAGTTTCTTTTAGCAACATTTTGCAATTTTGGGTGTACTTTTTTTTTCCCCCTCCCCTCCTGGAGGGGATTATTTCTGAATCCCTCCCCTGAATGTTTTGATGCTGTTATAAATGGACTTGGATGGCTCAGTGCAGTTTTGGTTGGGGTTTTTGTGCAGTACTGGAATTAAGCCCAGGCATGCTCCACCATCAAGCTGTATCCCCAGCCCCTTTTTATTTTGAGACAGGGCATCTCTAAATTGTGCAGCCTGGACTCAAACTTGCCTCCTCCTGACTCAGCCTGTGAGCAGCTGGGAATACAGATGAATACCATTAGGCTGGCCGGGCAAGTTTTGCTGGCACCTAAAGTTTCTTCCTGGAAGCTGTGGCATCTGCAAGCAGGAGACTTCATCCCTGTCCTCCCTCCACTCAGCTGCTCTGCTAGGGAGCACCATGGTAGGGCAGTGCTCAGGGCTCCTCATTCTGCTCCTGGTCTTAAGGAGCTTTCAGCCCTTCACCCTGAAGTCAGCTGGGGTGTGTGTCCCCGTCTTTCTCAGGAAGTTCCTTCCATTACCCCTGTATTTTCAATTGGGAAAGCATATTAGATTTTGTTAAGTACTTTCACTGTATCAATTTAAGTCAAGGTTTCCCTTCACTCTGTTAAGTGTGGTATGTTACACTGATTTTCCCCTTGTTGAGGGGAAGGTGACTTCACCGTGTATAATCCTTTAACATACTGGATTCAGTTTGCCAGTGTCTTGTGTGGTGCTGAGGCATGACAAACCCAGCTGCACACGTGAGGCACATGCTCTACCACTGACTTACATAGTTTTGAGACAGGTCTTGTTGTCTTGTCCAGTTGGCCCCAGTCTCCTACCTTAGCCTCCCACATGGCTCAGACTACAGATGTGAGCCACTCTACCTGGCTGGTTTCCTAGGCCCCCCACACCCCCTAGGTTTTAGCGTAAGCATACATTCAACATGTTGTTTTGCAGTTTGACATTTGGCATGATGTCTGCTCTGGCTGGAAATACAGGCCGTGCAGAGGGGTTAGGAAGTGTTTTGGAAGTCTGGTCACCTATCTCCTTACCAGCCAGGGTGTCCCCAGTGCAGTCCCCTGGGTTGGTGTATGCTGCTGTGTTACTGTCTAGAGTATCCTCTCACACAACCCTGTTCTGTTTGTGCATTTGGTAGCATAGCTCAACTTCCACTTCTGGTTTGAAGGATTTGAGGCTTCCCTTTGTTTCATTCTAGCTAAAGCTTTGTCAATTTTGTTGACTTTTTCCAAAAGAACTAACTTTTGGTTTATTTTTTTGTATTTCACTTAGCTCTGCTTTGATCTTTATTATTTCCTTCCCTCTGCTTCCTGAGGATTTAATTTGCTTTTCTTTTTCGAATTGCTCTAGGCATGTGAAGTCAGTATGAGGGGTTTTTGTTTTGTTTTTGGTACCAGGGATTGAACCCAGGGTGTGCTCAGCCACTGAGCCACATCCCCAGCCCTTTCCTATCTTTATTTAGAGACAGGGTCTCACTGAGTTGCTAAGGCTGGCTTTGAACTTGCAATCCTCCTGCGCCACTGGGATCATAGGCCTGTGCCAACGTGCCTGGCTCACTTTGCTTTCTGGCCAAAGCTCTGCAGTTGTCTCTGTCTTACTACTTCTGCTGTATCCCATAGGTGCCTCCTGTAGGTTCTGGTATCTTTGTCTCATCTTCTGTGACCCACTGCATAATCATGTGCCGACGGTTTTCAGTGGGGATAGCAAAGTGGTCGAGTGGGTACCTAGCACATCTCAGGCAAACCCGGCACTGCAGAGGAAGCAGCGTTGACTGTCCAGCCTTCTGCTCTTGATTTCTAGTTGCAGTCCAAGTGGAATAGCGCTGGCTTTGTGGTGGGACATGCAGCTTGTTCTTGAAAAACTGTGTGCACACGGCTGAGGTCCACTGGTTCACAGTGTGGTTCACGTCCCTTAGAAGTGGAATATTGCTGGGTGTTGTGCTACATGCCTGTCATCCCTTGGAAGGCTGGGGAAGGAGGATTGCAAATTCAAGGCCAACCTCAACAACTGTCTCAAAATAAGCAAAAGGACTGGGGCTAGGTCACAGCTCCAAGGTCAATGCCCAATACCTCCCTGCAAGAAAAATAAAGGTAGAAGAATGGTGTCTCCAAGCCTGATGGTGGAACTCTGCCTCCCCTTCGTCCCACCAGCCCCAGCGCCACAGCTTGGCGAGCTGACTCTGGGTCCACATGCAGTGTTGTTTAGCAGTTTCTGAGGTAGTCAGTGCAGCCACCCAGCTCCATGTCTTCCCCATCCCTGCACTTTCAATCTATTTGTCTTTGGAGCTAAAAAAGTCTCTTAAGGCATCAAAGCTCCAGAATATATGCTTGACGCCCGAGTTCAATCTTCAGCACCCCCACCAAAAGAGGGTGGACACATTCCTAGATAAGCAGCACCCTGGGGTTTTGTTATTAGTTGACCCACCTTAGCAGAAATGCTACATGGAACCTATTGGCTGAAAGTAGAGGCCCTGGCCAGTAACTGGTGAAGGCTGAAGTCCTCCACTAGAGGTAGGTACACGGGCAAACAGGCCCAGGCTGTCCTCTGTTTTGTATAATTAGAAAACAAATGCATAAAAACTAATTATACGTCTGTGAGCATAAGTCGAGACGTGAGCTGTAACATAGGTGGCTGAGCCGGGCCTGATGGACCTGTGCAAGAGTAGCTCCTGTTTGTAAGTAAAGTTGAGTTGGTGGAGTTGGTGCAAATTCAAGTCAGATTTATAGCCGTGTGTGGTGCATACCCATGATCCCAGTGACTTGGGAAACTGAGGCAAGAGGATTCTAAGTTTGAGGTTAGCCTCGGCAGCTTACAAAGATCCTGTGTCAAAATGAAAAATAAGTGCTGAGGACGTAGCTCAGTGATAGAGCACCTTTGGGTTTAATCCCCAGGACCAAAACAGTCGATGTGTATGACTCAAGGGTGTTCTATGTAACCTCTATGGTAGTGATAAAATGTGTCACTATAGGCTAACACAGTGGTGCACACACACATCCCAGCTGCTCTGGAGGCTGAGGCAGGAGGACCACTGGAGCCCAGGAGTGGGAGATCCTGTCTGGCGGGAGAGGCCACTGCTGCAGCACCTAAAAAATGAGGGACAGAAAGCCAGGTGTGCACCTTAGTTGCTTTCTCCTTTTTGGCAGCAACTTCTCGCCAAGATGCAGTTCCTTGTGCACAGAGGGAACCCAGGATGAAGGGGCACACACTACTACTTAGCCATACCCCAGCCCACTCCATTTTCTTCTGGTAGAATTTTCTTTTAGGTGGTCGTTTTCTTGTTTCTTTGTATGCCTCGTGATTTCTGTTGTTGAAAATTGGTCCTTTGAGAAAGCTCTGCCCATCTCTGTGGACTGGTCCTCCTATCTTCCTGAGCCTGCACCTGCCCTTCAAGTCCTGCACACCAAGGCTTGTTTCCCAGTCCTACCTGGTGACTCTTTGGGCAGCCATGGGCGTACCGTCCCTGCTAAGAGTGGCGTTGGGCACAGCACAGCCCTGCTGTCTCTACAGAGACGTGGACATCACAGAGCCTGTGTGGCGGGCTTAATGGTGCTTTTTGTTGGTGGCAACCTGGAGGCTGTCCCTGGCTCTATGGGGAAAGGAGATTGGTGCTTGCTGGTCTCCTTGCCTGTGTCCCCTGGCTTGGTGGGTGTCGGGTCTGTGCTGGACTCACGTAGCCCTCTCCTTCTCCAGGGCCTGCGCATCTCTTCAGACTCTCTGGCAAGTGCTTCAGCCTGGTGGAGTCCACGTGAGTACCGGTAGGCCTGCAGGGGGTGGGTGTTGCAGACCCGAGGATCCCGAACCCCCTCTGCCCCCAGGTACAAGTATGAATTCTGCCCATTCCACAACGTGACCCAGCATGAGCAGACCTTCCGCTGGAACGCCTACAGTGGGATCCTCGGGTGAGCAAGGCAGAGGATGGGGAGGCTCTGCCCTGCCCTGTCCCCACCCCTGCCTCACATGCTCCCTCCTCCCCAGCATCTGGCAGGAGTGGGAGATCACCAACAACACCTTCACAGGCATGTGGATGCGGGACGGTGACTCCTGCCGCTCCCGGAGCCGGCAGAGCAAGGTGGGGCTTGAGCGGGTACCCAGGTAGAGGGCCTAGTCCTCCCTCAGCCACCCACTGAGGTTCCCTCCCCAGGTGGAGCTTACCTGTGGGAAGAGCAACCGACTGGCCCATGTGTCTGAGCCAAGCACCTGCGTCTATGCGTTGACCTTTGAGACCCCCCTTGTCTGCCACCCCCATTCTTTGTTAGGTAGGACTCAGGATGGGGGATGGGCTGGGGCATGGGGACTCAGCTGAGCCTGGCTTCTGTTGGGTTCTCAGTGTACCCGACCCTGCCAGAGGCCCTGCAGCAGCGGTGGGGACAGGTGGAGCAGGAACTGGCTGATGACCTGATCACTCCACAGGTGAGTGAGGCTCAGTGGGGCCCCCTGCTGGCCCCCAATCGGTGCTCCATCTCTTTCCTCCACCTTCAGGGCTATGAGAAATCGCTGAGGGCACTTTTTGAGGATGCTGGCTACTTAAAGGGTCCAGGAGAAAAGGAACCCACCCAGCAAGAAGGAGGGACAACAGGCCTGGGGTTTGAGACCCTGGACAACTGTAAGAAGGTAGAGAGAAAGGGCAGGGTTCCTAGTCTTGGTGTCTCCCACAGGGGTCTCACCTGTCACTGGAACTCTTGTTCCAGGCACACTCAGAACTGTCAAAGGAGATAAAGAGGCTTGCCAGTCTGCTGAGCCAGCACCACATCCCTCATGCCAAGCCCACAGGTCAGCCAGGGCCAGGGCCCCCAGCCCGCCTCAGGTCTGCTGCCCGTGGGGCAAGACCTGACTGCCTGCCTGGTGTCTTGCAGAAACCTCCCACTCTGAGCACCTGGGCCAGCACTCTCCCACAGACGGGGTCTCAGAGCAGCTGAGAGGTGATCCAGGACTGCGTGGGAACACCTCCTGACGTGGGCAGCCACGTGGGCGGGAGGAGACAGTGCAGAGCCTCTGTGTCCTGCAGCAGGCAGGCAGAGCCCTGGAGCCCACCTATGCAGGGAAGATGAGGCTCCCCCGAGCCTATCCACCAGGCAGAGGCACCCATGAGGACCTGCTGGCCAGGCATTGTGCTGAGAAACACAGACAAAATAAAGATTCAAAGTTTTAATTAATTCCCATACTGATAAAAATAATTCCATGAGTTCTGTAAACCATTGCATATAGTGTAAAAAAATTTAAACAGATGTTAACAATTTTAAATGGTCCTCTACAAGTAAATGATCACACATTATAAATACGACCTTCTGGGTTAGGATAATCCGACTCAGCACATTCAGCTAAGTGCTGGACACACCACAGGGAGCATCCACACCCTGCACCCCCCCCATGGCTAGTCAGTCAGTGTGGGACACTGATTGAACACTAGAGGGTGATAGACATCAGGAACACCAGCACAGAGTCACCACAGGGCTTCAGCACCCCTAGCCCAGGACCCCACCGCCATCACCTGCCCACGGGACCCTGAGCCTCCCCAACTGCTGTGCTCTTGGGCGCCCAGAACAGATCAGTGGGTAGCATCCTGGGATCCTGCACTGCAGACCCACTCCTGGGCAATTCTTGTTGCATACCTATTTCCAGTGCCCTCCTGATTCCAGAAGAGCCAGTGCACAGAGGCCAGCACCATTGCTGTCCTAGCTGTTGCCTTGTGGCCCCTCACCTCTGCCACCATCCCCACCCCAGAAGCAGCACTGGAGACTCACGAGAACACTGGCCAAATTCCACAGAAAGAGCTGGCCGGAGTAGCTTATTACAGATAAACCATTAAAAACAGCTGAGTTTTAGGTCTATGATTTGAAAATGTTTAGGCTAGACACCAGTAATAAATTTTGTCTTGTTATCTCCAAAAAGACCAAAGGCCCAAAATGGAAACAAGTGCATAAATATTAACAAAAATAAACAGCAAAAACAGTAGCACAAAATATATGTAATGTCTAGGTACTGAGCTAACAGGTCATCACTGATAAGAAACAGGAGCGCCACTAACCCACGTCCATAGGTACCTTCTGTAGTGGACTAGCTGTGGGACGTCACGGATTCACTTCCTTTGAAATGACAGAATCTCTCTATCGGTTTGTCTTATATTAGAAATTGCTTTTAAATAGTCTACTGTATTAAATACATTCTAATTTGGTCACTGATAAAAATGTTTACCTAGTCACTTTGCACTTTAGAAAATGCTACTTAAAGTCTTTGGCAAAGCCCTGGGAGGAGGCACCCAGCCCACAGTGCACCTGAAAGATGTCCCTCTGCTCACCCAGGTGAGGTCTGCAAACACGGCAGACTTCTCTTCTCTCCCCAGGCACCTCAGACTGTTCTTAGCAGCATTCCTGCCACAGTCTGAGGCCAGGCTGCCTGGCACCACTGTGGCCCCAGGAGCTGATGAGCAGGGGCAGCATGGCAGAGCTGGGGCCCCGGGCCGCAGAGGCACCTTGCTGGTCACATGGTTGAGCTCTAATCACAACTGATGTACGACTCAATTGACTGTCACCAATGCCATCACCCTGGACACCATGCACTGCCACTGCAGTCTCTCGAGTCAGGTCAGCAGGAGTTGTGGGCAGTTGCAGTGTGGGAGGTGCAGGTTTCCCAATTCAAGAAGAACCAGGGTGCCCCAGATATCTGAGAAGCTCCACAGGAACACAGCTGTCTACAGCATGGATCTGAGAGTCCTAACATCCACCCCTTCTGGTGCACACTCCTGAGACCACACTGGCCCTCAGAGCCTCCAGGAGAAGACAAAAACCAAAGGAACCGATTCCTTCACTTGTTGTGCAAGGCACAGGCACTTAAAGGGGCCCGAGTGCTTGGGTCTATTCTGTGCCAGAACAAAGCCAGGTGCACATGCCCTGCACACTTCGGGAAAGAGCTCCTTAGGTAAAGTCGAGAACATCCAAACGCGCATCTCAATAATCACTCTGCTTATAAATACTATGTTTGCACTTGATTTGAAAATGTAAAATCCTAGGTTGGCATTACTACTAGATAAATGTTCATTTCATAAGTAGTTCACAATATGAAATCTAATATATTCACCACACTATGAGTTGACAGCAACTGATGGGAAAGTTCAAGTTCACAGTACACATAAAGCTTCATGTTATCATATATTAAAAAACATGGACCTAGAAAGCAGCTTATAAGATTTAAAACTAAATTCCTCGGTTTACAAAGTGCTTTGAAGAGACCCCCCAGTGGCCTGGCCACTGCAGTATCAGGACCGTGCCACTGAACCTGGCCTCCATGGTGCTTACCACGGGGACAGGAAGTGGGTTCTGCGGTGCTTTAGGGTTTGGAGAATACCTTGAAGACACCAGTGGGATGTGGTGGGTGATAAAAGTGCCACAAAGGCCATTGGTAGCAACAGGCATGGACTTGCGTCCTGATGGTGGCACCAGACGTGACTGTGGCACTCTGCAGTCTTTTTGCACCCATGCCCTGGAGGGAATGAGGCCCCACCTCTGGTCACCAGGGAAGGGGCTGACCCTCACAGCAGGGGCACTCAGGCGCACTGGCTGCACACGGCCCGCACAGGACACGGTGCTGGCAGGGCTGTAAGACGGTGCTAGGGGCCTGCTCCTGGCAGGCCACACATTGCTTGGCCTGGAGCTGGAGGATCACCTGTGGAGAAGGAACGGCTGGTTCAGCCTGAGGCCACCTGCCCAGTGGAGCCCAGTGGGCCCAGGGTCTTCCAGGCAGAGGGCAGCATCCCAGGAAGACACAGCAGCTGCGGCTTCAGGATCAGAGGTGCCCAGAACATCAGGGCTGAGTGGACACCTGGCCAGGGGCCCCACAAAGGGGAGCCGCCAGCCGGTCCTGAGCCACTTACAGCTACAGGGGAGGGATTGGCTAGGATGACGACTGGGCCTAGGTGCAGCAGCTTGGTATTCAGTATGTGGGCCAAGCAGGACCCTTGACCAAGCGGGTGCAGCCAGACTGGTGCAAGCTGTGGCCTTGGCCACGGTTGGAGGGGGAAGCAGGGCCACAGAACCTGCCAGAGGCTCCACAAGATGACCTGGTGTGAAAGGGGCTTCCAGCCACGCTGAATGGGTGAGTTTTGTGCTATGCCAAAAAGGCGGGATAAAAGGTGGGGCCCAGGGACCTGGTGTGATCACTCCTAGGAAGGGCCCAGAGTTCCCATTGCCCCCTGAGGTGGACAGGCCCACCTTCTCCACGGAGGGCACAGCTTCCTGCTTGCCAGCACTTAGAAGCAGGGGAAGAGCATGAAGGTGAAGGGCAGGGGCCAGCCTGGCGGGAAAGGAGGTACCCAGGGCGGGGCGGGGGGGGGGGCAGAAGTAGCACCAGACCCTCGCCAGGCAGGCCCCCATCCCTCCAAGAACACAGCTCCTGGCACTGCCACACCCCAGCTCTCACCCCGTCAACAGCTTCCAAATCCAGGCGCAGCTGGCTCTGCAGGGAGTGCAGCTTGGGCAGAGGGATGGCACCCACGTCACCACAGCCTCGCAGCCCAGGCAGTGAGGACAGGCCCAGGCCCTCGAGCTCTTCCTGCAGCCGCTGGACCTGGGCCTCCACCTCCTCCTTCCTCCGCAGGGCCAGCTGCCGGTCGCTGTCCGCCATGCGGGCCCGCTCCTGAGCCTCCCGAGCCTCTCGCTGCCAGGCGTCACAGGCCTGAAACCCAAGGATGGGTGGAGGCAGCAGGGTGAGCTCTGCCCAGGTGCCCACTGCCTCACCCACATGGCTGGGCCCCGCCCAAGTGCCTACTGCCTCACCTGCTTCACCTGCTGCCAAGACTCCTCCCACTGCCTGATCTTCCTCTTGGCCTCATCCAGCTGCCGCCTGACCCGGGCCAGCTCCGCACTGTGTGGACTTGCACTTGAGGCAGGGACAGTGTTCAGGATGGGGGATGGACTGGGAGAGAAGCTGCCAGAGACAAAGTCCCAGATGCTCCCAGGAACACCATTCAGACCTGGTATGGAGACAATGGTGCTGTGCAGAGACCTGGGAGGTTCTGTGTGTGCTCCTGCCCTCACAGAGCCCAGTTCCAGGACTAGCTCCCCCAGGGGAGGTTCCACCAGCTCAGGACAGGTTCTGGAACTGGCATAGGCCACAGTGCTGGTCACACCAGGCCTTTCCAGCAGGCCTGCTTCCTAACCCCTTGGGGAGTCTTTTTGTGGAGCTGGGGGTTGAACCCAGGGCCTTAGCATGCTCAGCAAGAGCTCTGCCACTGAGGCACAGCCCCATCCCTCGGGAGACGAGACAGGAAAGGAACTTAGTTCAGGGCTCCTGTGGACAGCATATGGGGCAGCCATTCTCCAAGCACTCCATGTGCAGACCTGACCAAGGAGCTTCTATTTCCCTGGGCCACATATGCTACTCATGTGACATCAGAAAGGGGGACCAAGCCACTTAGACACCCACGCTCTACTTGGAGACCCAGACAGGAGGATCCCCGAGTTTGAGGCCAGCCTGGACAACATGGCGAGACCTCATCTCAAACTGTGTTCTTTTAAAATGTGGCAGGTCCGCAGGACATATCCCTCTTCATGGAGAGGTGAGGGGGTTCCCAGGGCTGTTGTCAGGGACCCACCTCCTAGGGACTCAATCCCAGCTCTGCAGCAGACCCCCACCACCAGGGGCAGCAGGTCCCTCCTGAGTGAGCCCACCCACCGGCACACAGCCCACGCAAGCAGCTACCAGCACGCCACGCTGGTTTAGTCTCCTGCATGGTGTGGGTCGAGTGTGGCACTGCCCCCTCCAGGCAGGTGGGGTGCCCTGTGGTCAAGAGCACCTGAGACATACTCCAAGCACCAGAGCCAGCGGGAGTGATGGTGGGGCAGGGGGCACTCACCTAAGGAGCCGTAGGACGAGGCTGCGGAGCCCAGTACCGCCGGCTCTGACCTGAGGGGCAGCGGCTGCTGGGGGGGCGTCATGGCCGAGGAGACAAGTGGCCCTGGCAGCGACTGGGAGAGTGAGCTGAGCGGGGAGGTGGACAGGGATGAGGATGACTGCAGGGATGGTGAGCGAGGCAGGGAGCCCGGGATGGTGACTGGCGCAGAGCCTGCCAGCGGCCTGGGACCTGACAAAGGAGGCCAAATGAGCACCAGGGAGGTGCTGCCCTGGTAGGAGGCTGTGACTGGGGCTGTGACTGTGGCAAACCCCACCCTCACCCAGGCCCGCCAAGGGTTAGGAGGCCCCAAGCCAGGTGGACTCTGCAGGTGTGGCAAGGGCAGCTGCAGCTCAGTGTGCCCACCTGACAATCCAAGGTCACAGGGATCCTGCTCGTCCAGGTCTTTATCTAGAGACGCGATGTTGACGTCACTGAGACGCAGGTCTAAGGCAGAACCTGTGAGACCAGACCACGTCACTCACAGAACCTTTGGGCCAATGCAGGGATTCACCCTGCCCGGCCTGGAGCAAGACCCAGAGCCCAAGGGCTGCTGGGGGCTGGGCGCCAGTGGCCAGCAGGGCTCATGCTCTCCTCCAGAGCCCAGGCCCTCAGGATGAGGACGCTCCAGCCCCCATACCCAGCTCCTGCCCTCCCGATCCTGCCTCAAATCAGACCAAGTAAAGATTCAACTCTGAGAGGATCTCCAGGAGGGGGAACTTGAGGCTGATGGCTGCGCGGTGGCCAGGACCCTACACGGGACTGTGGCAGACCCATGTCCTAGGGGCAGAAGCTGCCCTTGCCACCAACCCAGCGGGCAGGGGCAAGGTTGTTAGCTGTCCTCCTCTGATGCTCTGAGGCCTGCCTGTTAATGGAACAGAGGCACCAACACTAGCAGGGTGCCTGGCCCTCTCCTGCAGGACGGAGTGCCCTGATGCAGGACCGCTGACCCCAGAAACTGCCTGCCCTATGTCAGGGCTCAGCCCCTCCCTTCCTGCCTCCAGGGCTGTGGCCTCCTCCAAGGTCCAGCGGCTGCCTCAGTGGCTGGATCAGGTCACTGGCTGGGGGACCACATCTGACTCCCAAGACTGCAGCACATGCAGCATGAGTGGGTGCATCTGAAGGACTGGCCCTGGGGTCTGACAGCCTTTGCTGCCACCAGAGGGGGCCGCCAGGACACGCCCACAGAGCAGCATCACTGTCCCAGCAGTCACAGCCAAGTCCGCAGAAGAGCTCTGCAGGGAACAGGGCACACAGTGGTCTCGTGGGCACCTTCCTCCTGGCTTATTCTGGAGTCCTATGGGGCCTCAGCTGTGTGGCCCAACCTGTACCCCTGTTGGCTGCAGGACCCCTCAGTCCCCACTAACACTGAATCCCACTCTGTGCAGCCACAAGCCACCCCTAACTGCCTGCCCTGAAGGGCCTCCAACCCTCCTCTCCACAGTGAGGTGACAACCTGGGGACCCTCATCACACCTGCCTGTGGGCACCACCAGGGCAACACACAGCTCGTGAAATCATCACCTCAGCCCACCCCTCCAGCGGCCTGGTGCAGGTGTCATCAAGTCCCCTGGGTGTGTCCAACAGTGACATCACACGTTATACCCAGAGTAAACAGTGCCTGGTAGAGGACAAGAGGCGGCTACCAACCAACCACAACCCCAGGTCCCAAATGGGCCTGGATCCAACACAGAGCTGGATGAGCCCAAGGGTGGCCAGGATTCCTGGGGAGGCGTGTCCATCCAGAAGGGCCAGCAGATGCCTATTCTATGCACAGGGTCATCCCAAGAACCATGGGGGAGGCGAGCCCAAAGCAAGGCTGGGAATAACTAAAATGCAGGGACAGAATACCCACAGCATAAGCGATGCCATCCCCACCACCAGCAGGTGCTGCTGGAGTCCCAGCTGCACCCAAGACTGGGCATGGGCTCGGGGCAGGGAGACTTGGGGTCTATCCCTGAGGCAGCTCACTGTCCCCTGTCATGCTGGTATCCACTTCTCATCCCTCGGTACAGTGGGCACAGGTCAGCCCCCATGAGGCCCACATGAGCCAGCCACAGAGCACCCCTCACTTGATGCCTGGCACCCAGGAGCCCCACAAAGAGGTGGCCAAACGCTGCCAAGTCCAAGCAGCACACAGACCTTATGCCTCGACACTCGCCTATGGCTGCATGAGGCCTGTGGTGGACCCAGCATGGCCAGAAGTTCCCTCCTGTATTTGTGAACCTGTCCCTACATCCATAAGCAGAGCACAGGGCTTGGCTCACACGCAGCCGTGCTGCAAGAAACTGTTCCCTTGGATTCTGCTTTGAGAACTGTCAGGGCACCAAGGCAAAGCTCAGTCACTTGGGTGAAAACTGTCCTCACCGCCCTACCACAATGCCAATGAGCCAGAACTATGGTGATCAGGGACCTCATCCCTCAGGGAGGCCTTGTGAGTGGAGGCAGAGGCTGGCCTGCAGCCAAGGCCCGGCCACTCCCATGGGAAGGCCACTGGCAGGACAGGTCCAGGACTTCGAATGTCTCATCCAGAGATGGAGGGGCAAGATGCAGGAGGGGCAATGCGGCCCGGGCTTCCACCTTGCTGCCCTGAGGGCCACAGCAAAAGACAGGCATGTTGAGACAGCCTGCCTGCAGAGGCTACAGTAGAGACCCAGTGCAGAGGCCAGAGTAGGGCATGGAGGGCACTGGCCAGGGGCAGCTCCAGGGCACCACACATCTCCCTGATCAACAGGTCTGTTGCCTCCTGGATGTTTCCCTATGGTGGACACACTTCTGAGCTGTGTTTCTGGGGTCCTTCTGCTCTACAGGGAAAAAGGGCTATTGGTGTCCGGGCCTCAAGTGAGCAGAGGGCCACATACAGGGCTCCCAGCCACAGGAACATGACCTCCCACAGTCCAGAGGCTGCCAGTCCAAAGTCAAGATGTGGGCAAAGTCTGGGGGTAGGGCTCCTCCTACTTCTTCAGCTCCTGAGGGCTCAGGTAGTCCTGGGCTTATGGCCCCAGAGCTTCAGTCTCTGCTCCATCCTCAGCCTCTCCTGAATGTCTGCACCCACACATCCTCTAAGGATGCTAGTGACCATGTCAGGGTCCCCTCTAGTTCCTTTTCTTGAACTCTGACATCTGCAAAACCCCATTTCTAAATTATGCCACACTCACAGGCACTGGGGCTTAGGACTGGCCATGTCTTTTTGGGGGTCACAACCCAACCTTTACTTGGTGACACTGCTCAACTATGTTCTCCTTCACAGACCCCAGCCCAAGTGTCCCAACGCTCCCTCCACCCACGGATCTCCCTCTGTCCCATGCTGTGAGCTCACACCAGGACCAGCTGAACCCCACAGACCCTTCTGTGCTTCCTCGACCAGGCCACCCCAGTCTTCCCTGAGCCTCTCTGTTCATTTCTGCCCCCCAACTGCTCCCCGCCCTGCAGCCATGTGCAGTAGCCCCTTTACACTGCTACCAGGGCCTAATCCTCCTGCCCACCTCTGGCAAGAGCAACCCCTCTGCAGAGCTTCCTCACCCCCAGGGCCCACCTCCACATTTCCACCCTCTCCTGCAGCCTGGTCCACACCCAACACAGTGGCTTCTCTAGCCCTAACCCCCAACGCCCTGGACAGTCCCCAGCATGGGTGGGGGCTCCTACCAGGTAAAGCCTGGGGGCTCTGCAGCACCACTGCCGTGACTCCTCAGGGGTCTCCAGAGAGCGGGTGCACTGCAGGTCCTAAGGGCTATACCAGCCCAGCCCTGTGGGAATCCTGAGGCACTCCTCCCTCCACCCAAACCAGCCAGGCCAGACTTCACATGGCCGGCTCTGCAGCTGCCCCAAGCCTGCAACCCACAGGGTGACTTGACTTGTTTTTGGTACTGGGGACCAAACCCTGGAGCACTTTACCACTGAACTACATTCCATCCCTTCTTACTTCAAGACACGGTCTTTCCCAGGCTGGCCTCAAACTTGGGATCCTTCTAGATCAGTCTCCTAAGTGGGATCACAGGCGTGCATGACCACGCCCAGCTCTGGGATGACCTTTCTGTGGTGAAACCCATCACATCCCAGAGTCCCAATTTTCTAGAAAGAACAGAGCCTGAGCCTAAGCCCCTTAGTGTGCTGGTCCAGGCATTCCATGGCCCCTCCCTTGATTTTCCACCCTGCTCCCTGTTGAGGGCAGCACCAAACTCAGCTTTACTTAGGAAGAACAACCCCCTAGTCCTAGATCTGCTCAGCATCCAAAACTGCATGGGATGCCCTTGCTTCCATTTCTGCATGCAGCCCACAACAGCACTGGCTGGAGTGGGCAGGCCGAGGACAAGTGCCCGATCCTTCACAGAGCACACCTGCCTGCCCCCACCTCTCATACACCAGATGCTGGTAGCCTGGTGGTAGCTTCTGCACCTGAAATCCTGGGATGAGGTGAAGGAGGTCCTGTTGCCCACCCCCATGCTTTACACAACCCACCCCACCCCCACAGAACTCCAGAAACTTTGATGAACTAAGGCACAAAGGAAAGGATGGGGGCTTTCTTCCCCATGAATGATTGAATTGGTCAGGCCCCTCCATGACTCAGCAGGAGGGTGCTGGGCCCCTAGGGAGAGGCGGCACAGCTCTCAGCAGGTAACAGCAGAGCCAAACTGGGACAGCCCTCAGCTGCAGTCTAGCTTAGGGAAGGGTCACCAGCGGACGGAACCTGGGGGGCCTGTTCAATCCGTGGCCTCCACTGCTCCTTGGAAACTGCTCAGAGCAGCTTGGAGGACACTACTTGGCTAGCGTCCTCAGCAGTCCCACTCCTGCCTTGCCTCTGCTCCCAAGGTCAGACCCACATGGAACATTCTTAAGGACCCACTTTTAAAGACACTGGAACTCCAGGTGAACCTGATGGCAGAAGCCCTGTGAAGCCTGTGGGAGCCACCTGACCCAGAACCAACCTGCTAAACCGCCAGAAGCCGCCTGGGTGCAAGGAGAAGTCAGCAGAAAGCTGCTGAGTAATGGCTCTGGCACCGGCTGTTCCAGAGATGACACAGCATTCACAAGGCACTGCGGGGCCCCCAGGGGCAGGGACAACAGGGACGAGCCACTTAGACCACACAGTGCTAAAGGCAGAAGGGGGAACCTCCGAAGCTCCAGGTTGCTCCCAGCACTATCCTGGCTAAGCGCAGGCGGCAGGCATTTCCGACTAGGGGATGAAGGAGCCCCAGGCAAGCGCTCACCTGCAGCTGAGCTGCAGTGCAGAGCAACGCGCAGCAGGTCAGGCATGCCTGGGAGAAGGGGTGCAGGCTGGTCCCGAGAGGGCGGTAGGGCCCCGGGGGCGAGGCCCCTACAGAAGCATCCCAGCAGAGACAGGCTTCCGAAGTGGAGACACGTGTGTGTACCTCGTCGCGCAGCCCCGGGAAAACCTGGCCCTGACCTCGCGGCTCACTCCTGGTCCAGGAACGTGGACCCTACGAGGCGCACCAGGGTGGGGATGCGCACCTGAGAGAGACGCCCGTGGAGAAGGGGACGCACCTGGGAAGGAAAGCGCGTCCCGGGAGGAGGAATCGCACGGGGGGGATGGTGGCCGGGGAGAGGGACGGGCCCGCGGTGGCGAAGGGGGGGACGCGCACCTGGGGAGACGAGGAGCAGCAGCCTGACGGTGCGGAGACGACGGGCACCCGAGGTCCGCCGCCGATGCTGACTCACCGTCCGCGGTCGCCCCGCGCCGCCGCCGCCGCCGCCCATTCAAACCCGGCCCGCGCCCCGCCCCGCGCCCACGTGACGGCCCCGCCCCCACGGCGACCCCGCGCCCACGTGACGGCCCGCCCCCGCTCGCTCGCAGCACCTGGCGAGCAGGTGCGCGTGGAACGCGGCCGCCGAGGCAGGCGCTCGCTCGCGGGCGCGCCCCGTTCTGCGGAGGCCACGGCGGCCTGGGAGCCCAGCGCCTGCCCCGGGGTACACCTGGCCCGCGCGAACCCCACGGGCCGCCCGCCCTTGCTCCTCGCTCCCGGTGCACTGCCTGCGCTCCGCGGTTCTGATCCGAGGCCTATTCTTGCAGAGAGTGAAATCTACCCGGCGGCAGGGCCAGCGCCAGACCCCAAACAGGCCATCTGGAAGCAGCAGTCACTCCATAGCTCCTCGCTCCTTTCACCTTTCCTTAACGCGCCACGTGCTTTGAATTAAACCGCCACGGGAAAAAGCCATCCAGCCCACGCTCTTGGTCCCCAAACCCTTCCTGTGACCGGTACCACCGAGCACAGGAAGGGTCTCAGGCAGCAGGGCTGCGAGTTTTGGGCAGGGGGAGCCCTGGGCCCCGGGAAGTGGGTCCTCGGCAGCCTCTCCTGGGCCAAGACAGCTGAGGATTGGCTACCTTCCAAGACTAGCTCTTGTCAAGATGCAGCAGCACTGAGACCTGGGGTGGTGGTCATAGGAACAGTGGAGGAGGCACTGGGGAGTAAAAGCTCACTGTAGAGCAAGCACCAAAACGGCGCCAGAGTCAAGATGGGCCTTGAGGAAACACTATCTGCCTCCTTACCTGTGGGTGGTGATTCAGAGACCCTGTGCCAACCTGAGGCCACTACAGGGGTGACGAGGTGGAGCAGACCGAGGCTGAACCCAATGACCAGAAACACACCTGCCAATCCAAAGTGCTCAGTAGGGCCACCTCTCTGCCCCTTGAAAGTACATGGACCCTGGTGCCATTTTTTTACTCAGGTGATCAGCCTCATATGTGGCCTCCATTATCTGGGAGGGAGGATTTAATTTTCCCAAATATTTGCTGTTTTGGTCAAATTTTACCATTACTCCTTTTACACTGGGGATCATAGACTTTATTTTTAAAATGGAATTTGTGCTTATCTATTTTAAAAATCCCTGAAACATGCCACTTATGCCAATAGGTTTTTGGCTCATTTTTAAGTGGGGGAAAAGAACCCCCACATGCATGTGCCCCGCATCCTCTTCTAGACAAAGAAATCTAATTTTCTTGACCTGACTGCCCACACTGAACAGCCCACTGTCTCAGGAGTCTCAGGAGTGTGAAGCAGGAACACTCAACGCAGACTGCTCCTCTTGAACTACTTGGCTCCCACGACGGGGAAAGGCTGTGTCAGGAGCCAGAGCCTCCTGGGACCTCAGCCTGTGTTGTGTTCTGTCATCTTGCAGATTTTGACCTCCTGCCTCATGGGTGACCTCCCAACTTCTGATGGGGACATGTAGAGTGAGGGTGCAGCTCAGGGAAGCCCCGGATCATGCACCATGGCAACTCCATATGAACCATGATGTGAACTTCTTCATGGTTCAAGAGCAACATGTTTGACCCCAAGATGGGGGTCAAAAGTAAACACAGGTGGGTTTGCTTCTGCTCAGAAGAAAACACTCGGCTGCCACCAGAGGTAACACGGCTCTAAGGAATGCCCGCTGACTGGAGCTTACTGTTGCATGGAGGGCCCAGGAATACAGGGTTCCACACCCTTGGTCTGACCAGCAGGGGCAGAAGCCATTCCTGGCCTTGGAGCTATGCAATCCACAGGGCACTGGGCCAGCCTGCTGGGGCCCTCACAGAAGGCAACATTGTGGCAGGCCCTCCCGGAACCACTCCAGAGCATCCCACCTGCTGAGGATGCTGGGCCTGGGAGCCTCTGCCCCCTGCCCAGACTCAGCAGCAGAGACCGCTGCCTGTGGCTTCATGGGGCTAGGATGAGTCCTGAATTCCAGAAGGTTCTCCAGCAGATGAAGCCAACCCACAACAGAGTCCACATAGGATTACCAGGGTTGCTGGGATGATGTGCTGGCCACAGGACGTCCTGGTGACATGGAAAAGGGACCCTTGGAAGGGTCAGACCCTACCCCAAGTGAATGCAGGGTGGGAAGGCCCAGCCTCTGTGAGGCAGTGCAGATTCCAAGAAACTGAGGTGCCCAGCAGAGCTGCGTGGGCCCGAGGACGGGGGGCTTAGCAGGACACTTGCCAGCAGGCTTCCCCTGTGGGCACCATGGAAGACAGGATCGTCTCCACCGTGCCTCTGGGGTCCACAGTGCCTCTGGGGTCCACAGTCTGTGACCCGAGTGGCAGTTGGAAGGTTCCCTCTTGGCTGCCATGGGGGCATCATCTCTGATCTTCCCACCAAATGGAGCCACAGCGGGGCTGGTGTTTACGGGGGTGGTAACTGAAAGGCTTCGGCCATAGTGACTGCTGTCCCTCTGGGTAAGACACATCTCAGAGCAGGCCACCTGGCCAGCCTGTGCATCCATGTGGGACCTCAACACAGGCAAACAACTGGTCCAGCTCTGCTTCCCCAGCGGGTCTGTGCTGGCCCATGCTCAAGGGTTGGTGTCCTCCCAGTGCCAAGCCCTCCTCCCTCCCTGAGCCTGATAGGAAAGGAGGTTCTGGCAAGTTCCAGATCCCCCACCATAGCTTGGGCTGGGCCTGCGCCAGAGCCAACCAGGGACAGAGGACTCAGATCACCACAATCACCATCCTTCCCTCTGTCCCTCACTGTTGGGACAAAGACACAGGCTGGGGCCAGTTGGGCACTGGACATCATGGGAAGCAGGGACTCAGAGCATCCCAGTGTCACTCTCCATGGATGCACCACGGTCCATTCAATCAGCCCTGGCCCCGACCCTGGGCAACGGCTCACCCTCTGGCTCTGCGCCCTGTGCCCAGGCTCTGGGTCGGGCCTCTGACATTCACCCATTCACTTCCACCACATCAGCCATCAGTCCCCAGAACCCAGTGCTTCAGTTGGCCATGACCTCCCCCAAGCTGGGCGCTGGGAGCTTGTGCGCTGGCTGCAGACCTTGTCCTGGCTCCCCTCCCTACTACTGGCACTGCCCGCCTCCGCTGCCCTCCTAGCCACACGCCAGTGCTCATTTCTCTGCAGTCTGCAGCAGCCCAGGGCTGGAAGGCACCATCTGCTCTGGCCCTTTGGTGGCCGCTGGGGCTGAGGCGATGGGCTCCTCCCACACCCACAGCACCTCAGCCTCAGGGAGCTGGGGGCCCAGAGCTGGGGACTGAGCACACGCGGCCTCTACAGAGAGGCTCCGTGGCCTGTGGACAAGGTGCTGGGCGAGGGGCCTGGAGAGAAGAGTGAAGGTCTGCACTTACCTAGGACCGCTTCCACGGTGCTGCCGGCGGGGTCCGGCGGGAGGGCGCGGGCAGGGAGGGCGGGCACAGCGGTGGGGGAAGAGCTACCTGAGCCAGCGCTGGACGCCAGGCTGGACGCCACACTGGAGCTTACGCTGGGGGCCAGCGGGTGAACCACTGCAAACACAGCGAGGTGGTTCTGTTCAAAAACACACAAACAACATGAGCAGGAGCCGCACATGACATCAGACAGCCGCGGTGCACTCCTCTTGCCAGAGTGAGAAGTGAGGAGTGGGCTCTTCCAGCTGTGCACTGTGTACCCCAGTGTGCCCCGCGGGCAGCAAACACACCCAGAGCATGTCTGCTGACTCCTCTGCAGGAAATGATGCTTAAAAGAAGCCTGCAGGTGGACCTCCCTCCAGCAGGTGCAGAAGCAGTGGAGGCCAGGCTGGGGGGCCGCCCCTCCCCACTCTCATGGCCTGGACCTGCATGCATGCAGGACAGTGCCTCAGGATATGACTAGAGAGCCATGTGCACCATCCTGTGACCTCTTCCCCTGAGAAAGGGAGACCCAGACAAGCCACAGCCATTAGATGGGTAGAAGGTAAAAAGCACACCACCAGGCACCTGGCCACACGGAGAACACTCCACATAAGACAAGATGCCATGATGAGGACCAAGCAGAGTGCAAGGCTGTGGAAGGCTGTGTCCACCACAGTGGCCACAGACCCTGGCCACGTCAGGGCCAGTCACACTGACCCTCTGCAGTTAGAACCCAATGCAGCCTGGACTTTGCTTCAAAATAGCAGGAAAAGTTACCAGGTGGTGGTGCAACAGCTCAGATCACAGGGGGTTTTATTAGCTAAGAAAAGCCTGCTAGGTGCAGTGGCCAGCTGTAATCCCAGTGACTTGGGAAGCTGAGGCAGGAGAATCACAAGTTCAAGGCCAGCCTCAGCAACTTAGCAGGACCTGGTCTCGAAATTACAAAATAACAATAATCATAAAGGGCTGGGGATTGGCTTCGGGGTTATGCACAACTGGGTTCAATCCCTCGTTATGTAAGAAAGACAGAAAAGTAAAAGAAAAACCACAAAGGCTGGGGGTAGCTGTGCGGTAGAACACTTGCCCCACTTGAGGGACCCAAGAGGCCCATGTTGCTGAGCCTGCTGGGAGCAGGGAAGCACCTGCTGACTCCAAGCCCTGCAAGATGCCAGGAGACCGCCCCACCCACAAGAACACCCACACCTGTCCTCTTCCCAAAGCAGCAGTGTCAAGGGCAGGGTCCCCTCAACGGGACTCAATAGCAGGCTGGGGCCAGGGAGTAGCTGCCAACGGATCCCTCCTTCTCACATCAGCTTTATCTGCTTTTTTTTTTTTTTTTTTTTGGTGGTGCAATACACACAGTGCAAGATCTGCCACCCTGACTGTTTCACATGCACCCTGTGTTGGTGTCACTGCACTGCTGAGCACCCTGCACACCCCTGCCCAGCTGCAGCTCGCCCCCGAAACCCTGACTGGGGTTCCCATCGCCCGCCTCCCCTCTTCTTCCTGCTCCCAGGGCACAGCTGCCTGCAGACCTCAGGTTCCAAGGCTGACTTATTTCACACAGCATGATGTCTGAGACTGAGGTGTCCACCCAAATTTCCTGTGGACAACCCCAAGGCAACTACTAGCCTGTGAAGAGTAGCTAGGTGAGATGAGGATATGGGGCGCCCCTGCACAACTGTCCTGATGAGAGAGGCAGGGCCTCAGGATGCACACACAATGGAGACGGGATCTTAGACTTCAGAGCAGTAAGGAAATAAACGTTGTCATCTAAAGCAACCTGTGTGTTGTATTTTGTTATGACAGGCCAAGCTAATTCCGTCTCTCAACTTCATCCATATTTCCTTCCTTTTGAAGGCTGAGTAATATTCCACTGTAAGGACAGACCACATTTTACTCATCCACCAGCAGGTGCTGGAGTCATCTCCACATCTTGGTCCATGTGGATAGTGCTGCTGTGGACGTGGGTGTGGATTCCATGCCAGCCCTGCTCTCGCTCTTCTGGGTGCATGCTCATGGGGAACTGCAGCTCGTGCATCTCCACCTTTAATATCTGAGGACCCTGTGCCATTTCCCAGTGGCTGCACCATTGCACACCCCCAGTCCCCCTGAGTCCCTGACCCCATGAGGCTGAGCACCTTGCCACATGCTTCCAGGCCAGTGTCTTTCCTGGGGAAACATCTGCTCAGGTCCTTGGCTGACATGTTACTCAGGCTGTTGTTTCTGTTGCTGTGAAGCTGCTTCCTGTGGCCCTCATCCAGTCCACACCTGGGGATGTGCCCTGCCCCTGGGGTTGCTTTCTGGTGGACAGTCCTTTTGTGCACAAAAGCTCTTCCACTCTGATGACACCTACACCACTCTGTGCTCACTGGTGCTTCTGGGGTCACATCTGAGGAGCCACTCTTAACTCCAGGGTTGGAAGCTTCTCCATTCACTTCTGGGTCCTGTTGGGCTGCAGAGCAGCAATGCCCACCGGGGCTGAGCTGGACGGTGACTTGAGGTGCCTCTCTGAAGAGCCTGCATGTTAGCTAGGAAATGAGTCTGTGAGGGTCGCAAGCCTGACGAGTGTGCTGCCTCCCAGGGCTGCGGAGACGGCGTGCAGGCTCAGCCCCCACCACAGAGGTGCAGACCCCACAGCCTCTGGGATACGAATCTGAGTCTCCAAGTGGGTTCTGGCACATCACTGGCAGTATCTCAGAAGCCTGCATGGAATGTCAGCAGAGGCCCTGTGGACGCAACTGCTGGGTGGTCACACCTCGACTCCACAGTGACACCAGGTCATTGTGCTCTGTGCATCCAGCATGCCAGCACGGCCACAGTACAGGCCCATGGACAAGGGGTTTTTGAGGCCGCAGGTGGCAGTGCCCAGGCAAGGAGGTATCAGGAAGGGGGATGGCAACTGGGGAGTGGGCTGGACAAAGAGCTCCCCTGAGCCCTACCCAAACAGATGGCTGAGGCCCCAGAAACTGATGGGGGCAAGGACATCAGGACCTGCATGAAACACAGAGGAGACAGGGGTCACAGGGAGGAAAACGCCTTCCTAGCCGTGGCAGGGCCGGTGTGGACAGGCGTCCAGGGAGCCACAGTCCACGCTGTCCACCTGAGAGTCTCAGAGGCTGACCTAGGGACCATTGACACTCTAGCCTTTCTGTGACCAGAGGCCCCACAACAGCTTGGAGACTGCCATGCTGGCCTGAGGTCCCTGGAGGAGCCCCCTCCTGCTCTGGCAGCTCCGGGCAGGTACAGAGTGGGACTCTGGGTGCAGGTGAGAGATGGCACAGGGGCACCCATGCCACATAGCTGTCCAGGCCAGGCCTCTGGGCCCGAACAAGCAGGAAGAGCCACTGGGCCCTGCCCACTTCCAACGACACAGCCCAGAGAGCAGCAGCTGGACCCAGAGCAGTGACCTTGAGGGTCTTCCTGCCCAAGCCTGGGGCTGGTGTGAGAGTTGCCCCCAGCCTGGCTCCCCCAGGACCTAAGATAGAGGAGTGTGGGCTTGTTGACTGCATTTACTGGCAACATTTCACATTTCAGATTCTTAATGCCACCTTGATTTTACTCTGCTTTTTAAAAAAATCACAATATAACTAAATTAAGTCGTATTTTACTTTCAACTGTCCTGCTGATTTTTTAAAATGTGGTTCAGAGCTTCCCTTTAGCTAGTAAGTAATGAAACACAGGAGACCTCAGAGATCCAACACTGTGTGCTGAGCTCCAGACGCCTCTATGAAGCAAATTCCCAGAAAGGCCCCAAGTCACGGCGAAGTCACAGGGAATTTTGTTTCCCCAGCGCACATATAGTTATATTTATGCTGTACTGGAGTCCACTGAATATATGATGGACATATAAAAAACACCATGGTTGGGGGCTGTGGCTGTGGCTCAGTGGTAGAGTGCTCACCTGGCATGCTGAAGCCCTGGGTTCAAACCTCAGCACCACATAAAAATAAATAAATTAAATAAAGGTATTCTGTCCATCTATAACTAAAACATATACATTAAAAAAAAAAACAAAACACTATAGCCGGGCACAGTGGCACATGCCTGTCATCCCAGCAACTTGGGAGGCTGAGGCTGGAGAATTGTGAGTTCAAGGCTAGCCTCAGCAATTTATTGAGATACTGTCTCAGAGTAAGAAATAAAAAGGGCTGGGGATGTGGTTCCTGGTTAAGTACCCTAGGTTCAACCCTAAGAGCAAAAACAAACAAACAAAAAAAACCAACCAACAAATGAATCAAGGTATTTACTTTCATTCAAAAAAATATCCAAAGAGGAAAAAGGAATAGAAAGGTGGGGGGTGAATCTCCTATGAAAATCAAAGGGATATCAGCAGAGGAAAGGGACCAAGAGGTGGAGGGAGGAGGGAGGGTGGGTGCTGGGGAGTGGTACTGCCAAACTGTTACATTGTGTCCCATGTGCATGAAGGAACATGCAACAACAAATCCCAGCAGTATACACAGAACTTGTGGAACAAGGCCGGAGGGGTCAGGGGGCGCAGAGACCCATGCCTGCCAGCCAGGTCCTCCAGGCCGAGGCAGAGGATCATGAGTCCCAGGCCAGCCTGGTTTAGCAAGACGTCTCAAAATAAAAGTGCTGGGATGTGGCTCAGTGCTAAAGCACCCAACTTCAACTCTCAGTATCCCCAAGAAAAAGAAAAATACCTGATGGCTAAAAAATGCTCGCGGTCCAGCTGAGCTGTGGGAAGAGGGTGCCGGCCAGCCACTGCACAGGGGTGCAGGCAGCGGGCCAGCGTGCACCTCCCACGGCTGCTCCAGAGGGCATCAGGGCCGAGGAGGAACACATGCCTCTCTGAGGACCAAGCCAAGGCACACAGGCAGGAAAGGGAGCGGCCACCAGCTGCCCTGGGCCAGGAAGAACTCGGAGGCCAGGCTACCCTAGAACCCCTCACAGTGCCCACTGCTATCTCACAGTAAAGGAGACCACGTCCCTGAGTCCTCAGGAGGTGGTGTCAGGAAACGTCCCTTCAGCACAAGCAACTGGGTCTGAACCAACGTCAGCTGTGCAGGAGAGCCCTGGGGCTGAGGACACCAAGGCCCACCACAGCCTCCCGAGGAGGGCGAGAGGAACTTCAGGGGACACACTGACAGGTGCCCCAGGCGGAAAAGTCCCTAGGAGGGGCCCAGGTCTGCTCCCAGGGACCAAGCCAAGCCTGTGAGGGTAGAGCGAGGCTGAATGGCGAACCCCAGCTCCATACTCAGGAGTCCTAGCTCCCAGGAATCTGGACGTGACCTGCTAACAGGGTCATTATTAGAGTAAGGTGAAGCCATATGGGGGGCCCTAATCCTCATGTATTGGGGTTCTAATGAGAGAGGATCAGGACATAGGCACACACAGAGGGTCAAGTGCACGAGGACATGGACAGTGTCCCCAAGCCCAGGAGGAGGGCTCAGCAGGAAGCAGCCAGCCCATGCCTTGCCCTGGGACTCAAGCCTCCAGCCTCCAGGACTGAGAGTCCTAAGGTTCTATAGCATGGGCTGCCCCATCTGTGGTGCACCGTCACTTTGTCACATGCTGCAGCTGACTGACACCAAGGGGCTCTGATGGCACCTGATTCCCCCAACAGAAAATGTCAGGGGGTTTGGTGGTGGTGTTTCCAAGGTACCATACAAATGTTTTTAAACAGCAAATCAAAGGCCACATAGAGACAGGTAAGAAGAAAATTCTAGAACAGACATTAACCAGTGAGCAAACACCCTGACCGCGTGCACCCTCAGGCTGTACCTGCTTGCTGTCGGGCTCCCCGGCTTTCTGGCTGCCTTCGGTAAGCAGGTCTCTGCGCTTTGGCTGCAACAGAAAAGCCCTGGTGTGGGAAAGGCGGGGAGGGAGCAGGGACTGAAATAGACACAAACGTAAGATTCACTGGGGGTTCGAAAATGCCAACTCTCAAAGCCTGGTGGGGCAGAAAGGCTCTCTGGAACCCCAGGGACTTCAAGGGCAAGGCCACAGAGCTGTGCCGTAAAGGGCCGAGTTTACAGCCCCATCAAAATGAAGAACAGGGGTTGCGGGTGGAGCTCAGGGATACGGCGCCCCTCGGTTCCATTCCCAGCACTGGCGGTAGAAGGAGAAAGATGCTGTGGTGCTGGATCCCAAGACCTTTGGGGTCTGCCTGGTGCAAGGGGTGCTGGGTCTGACCCTACACAGGAGGGTAGGTGTTGACCACGAGCAGCCCAGCTGTGCTTCCGGAGGGCACCTGCGGTGGGCATTTGAGGCAGCCCTGCAGAGGCCTGCCATGGCCACTGTCTCTGGGGGGAGGGTTTCACAGCACCATGACGTAGCCAAGGTGACGCCATATGGGGGTGCTGGCAGCAGCCCAGGCCCCAAAGCACAGACTGTGCAGGGGACACTGACTTCCAACCCTCCTTGCAGGTGGGGATCCCTGCTGCCCAAGATGGGTGCTTACACTCCAGGGAGGGGCCCCAGGTCCTCCCTCAATGTGCGTGACCTGTAGACCCCAGTGCAGGAGGAGGTACTAGAGGCTGTGATGGAGGGTGACCCCCAAGCTCACCCACAGACCCCTCTGCAGCTCAGCTCAGGGGGAAGTCGTAGTACCTGCGGGGTAGACAACGCTAGGATGGGGTGTGGCGCAGGGCTTGCAGAGGATCAGGCACCCAGGGTCCACCCACATTCCGCACTCTGGAGAGCCGGCCACTCATGTGTGCCAAGCAGAGCAGCGTGACTGAGCAAGCTGGGGGGTTCCCACATCCCAGCAGGTCTCGGAAGCCAGCGGCAGGTTTTGCTCTATTTTTTTAATGCAGTGCTGGGGACGGAACCCAGGCCCTCCACGGGCTAGGCCAGCCTTTATCTGAGCTGTACCCGGCTCATCTTCACTGTTTTTTCTTGGTGCTAAGAACTGAACCCAGAGCTTCATGCATGCTAGGCAAGAGCCCTACTGCTGAGCCACTCCCAGGCCTTTCTGCTCTATTTATGAGACTGGGTTTTAATCCTGTACTGACTGCAGGTGGCCACCATGGGGTCTGTCCTCCAATGACTGCAGCAGTTTCTCTCTAGGTAGAAGACCCTCCTCATACAACACCCAGGACACTGAGGTGATGGGGGTGAGATGCCACCCCAGACCACAGTTTGCTAAAGATCTCCCCCCACCCAGGCTCCAGATGGCACCCATGGGGCTACGCAGAGACCAGAGAAGGTGGGCCTGCTAAGGACAGCCACAGCCAGGTGGCTTGCCCTGCCAGCCCAGGCGAGCATGTGGGCAGGAGAAGCCACCAACTCCCTGGGCTTTCAGCCACATGGCCCAGATATCACGTCCATCTCTGTCCCCAACAGTTCAATTGCACCCAACGACATGAGGCCTTCTCCCAGTGCCGTCCACTTACATTTCCAGGCTGGCCGCTGTGGGCCAAGGTGCTGTGGGTGGAGTTGAGATCGCGGCAGCCCCAGCCGCTTGCGGTCCCAAGGGTCTCTGCCAAGAAAGAGGAGCAGCGGGCACTGAGGAGCTGCTGGCTGCACACTCCACACACATGGGGTGATGGGCTCCCGTGAGGTAAGGCTGAATGCACACTGGTCAGTAGCAACCATCCTCCTATAGGATGGACAGCAAGACAGCAACAGGCCCTGCCCTCGGGCCTCAGGCCTTTAACGATGCTAACACCAAAGGAACAGGTGGGAACAGGGGTGGAAGGAGCTCAGTAGCAGGTGCCTGGGTTAAGCTCAGAAACGTAGAGACACAGACACAACTGGGCTCCTGCACAGAGTTGCTGCCCCACCTTATGCCAGTCACCTTAAGTGTCACTAAATCTTTAGAAAAACTAAACCAGGCGAGCTGGAGACGTAGCTCTGTGACAAAGCACTTGCCTAGCATGCTGGAGGCCTGGGTTCAACCCTGAGTACCACAGAAAACAACACACAAGAGTGAACAGGAAGAGCTGCCAAGCCCAGGGTCTCCTGAGGTTGGGGTGGACAGACACCCTCTCCACAAGGACACAGCCACTGAGCCCCAGCAGCACAGTAGGCTCAGGGCAAGGTGCAGGGGAGCGGCGAACAGCAGTGCGTGGTAGAAGGACCTGGCTCCCCAGGAGGCAGCTGGGGGCCCAGCAGGCCTGGAGACAGGGAACCTCCTGGGCTTCTCATAGTGCCCACCAGCAGCAGTGCAGAAGACAGGGTACTGGGCTCACACAGTGCTGACTGGCTTCCACCCTGGGAACCTGAGTGGGTGCCTCCACATGCCCTCAGCCCCCGACCCAGCGCTGAGGCCCGCTTTGCTTCTGCAGGCCTCGAGCTTGCTCTGGAAGGCCTGAAACTCCAGCAAGGCCCAGGGAGCCTTGGCACGTGCGTGTGCAGCCCCAGCTGTCCTCAGCTGTGTACTCACTGTCAACGTGTGCAAAAGCGCAGAAAGGACCCCGTGGGCAATAGCCGGTCTGGCGCATGTCGTTGCATTTGGTAGATTTGTAGATCTAGAAAACAAAGCATTGAGGCTGGACTAGATCTGGGCTTCCGTGAGACCAGAGCTGACACCATCACGGCACAAAGGAGACTCCAGATCACACCACGACGACGCCCAGGGCAGGTGTGGATGCCCAGCTATGTTTTAGATCTGGAATTTCCCCAAGGCCGCATGTTAGAAGGTGTGGTCCCCAGAGAGGTGCTGCTGGCAGGAAGTAGAACCTGGGGCGGGGTCTGGTGGGAGGTCCTCAGCTCCCCCCACTTGGCACTTGGCCTCTGGGTGAGTGGTTTTGCTTGGCCATGGCTCCCGTTGGCACGCTGCCCACTACTGGGCCCCGATTAGGCTACACCTCCAAAGCTGACAGAATAAACCTTTCCTCTCTAGTGACAGAAGCTGACATCCCTTGGTCCTGAAGCCCCTCCTCCTTGAGAGCTTTCACAGGGGTGTGTGCCTGCAAGGCCTTTCCTGTGACCCTGTCTGCTAAATCTCAGGCAGATGGCACTGCACTTGATGTGTCCTGTGAGGGACCCAAGCTCAGTTCCTGGAAGGCAGTAGGTGTTTCCACTCCAGACCCACGGCCACCTTGCTCAGCCAAGTCTCACCCTCAGGGCTGGGGGCAACACAGGGTCCTATGCTGCTGCTCAGGGAAGGAAAGGGACTGGCAATGCCCACACATTGCCCTTTTGTTCCCCAGCCTGGCTGCACCCCCAGTTTTAGGGCCCTGAAGGGTTCTTCTTAACACAGACGCAAGAGTGCTCTGCTCGGCAACTGGGCAGCAAGGGTGAATCAGCAGGCCAGGGCCAAACACCCCTGAGGGATTCCAAAGGCCATGTCCTGCCCACTTAGGTGACCTCCACATCCCTGGGGATGGGCCGAGCTGGGCAGGTCACTCACCCAGGATTCAGGGTGCAGCCGTGGGCCTGTGGGCCCTGTGGATCTTTCTTGACTGATTTTAATTTATGTTCTTTTTTTTTAACATCTTTATTTATTTTTACGTGGTGCTGAGGATCAAACCCCATGCCTCACACGTGCAAGGCGGGCGCTCTACCACTGAGCTACAGCCCCAGCCCCTTAATCCGTGTTCTTAAAAAGCATACTGTGGACCAACAGGCTCTCTGAGTCTTGGGCCCTTCCAGTAAGTCACAAACCCAAGGGTAGTCTCAGGGACCCCAGAGGCAGCCAGAGGGGAGTCGCCCCACCTCTCCCTTCCCAGGCCATGGATGACCCTGGCTAGAGGGTAGGCCCTGCCCTGGCACCTACCTCCGGGTGGAACTGTTGCTCCGTGCGGGAATGGCAGTACTGGCAGCTGTCCCCACCATCGCACCGTGAGGGCTCCCCCCACTCGTCCCCATGCTTGACACTGGGGCAGGGTGTGGACCTGGAGACAAGGGCAGTCACTGGAGGACACGTCTCCTGGGCGGAGGGCAGAGTGTCCCTGCAATGCTTCTGCCCTGCTTTGGGACAGAGGAAATCAGGACAAGTACCAACCTGAAGCCAGTAAGGAGGACGGGAGCCTGTCCACTCCCCATGGAATCCCACCAAGCCAGCATGAAAGTCCCGGGAAGTTGCTGGGCCAGCTCATGCCGTTGCTCCAGAGTGGACTCTCAGAATTTTATATATATATATATATATTTTTTTTCTAGTTGTTGATAGACCTTTATTTTATTTATTTATATGAGGTGCTGAGGCTCAAACCCAGTGCCTCACACATGCTGGGCAAGTGCTCTGCCATGAGCTACAACCCCAGCCCCCGAGTCTTGAGAATTTTGATCCCTCCACTTGAAAATCCTAAGCAAACAGCTAAGGTACCAGGGCCTCGCCCCCTGGAGCGCCCTCTGGTCAGCACACCTCACTGCTACTTACTTGGACTTAATGGAAAACTCCCACCCGAGACCTTTCCTTTTTCCTTTCATGATTTCCACCCCTCCCACGAGGGGATGCACAGTTTCTCAGGAGAGCAGGCGGCCAGAGCTTTGGATGGCCGCTCTGTGGCTCTATGTTCAAGTCCCTCTCTGAGCTACTGGGGAACAGCAACGAACCATAAGCCAACCCCCTCTCTCTCCTGGGCATGCAGGGGCACCGACTATCACCAGAGGGCACTCTGCAGAAAGAGGCTGAACATGGGCAATGGGGCTGGAGGCAGGCCCAGGAAGGTTCAGCAGCCCAGATGCCCGTGGGGCCAGGGGTGGGGAAGGCACTGGGAGGGCGGCTGGAAGAAGGCAGCCTGGCCTGGAAAGACAGCAGGGCTGCCCGATGCCCAGGTCCAGGTGGCCTGGAAAGACAGTAGGGCCACCTGGTGCCCAGGTCCAGGTAGGACCCGAGCTCACAGGCAGGCCAGGGCAGGGGAGCGCTAGGCCAGCCTCAAGGACCCAGTGCTCTGACTGCCAGCCCTGAGGCAGAACCCACCTCCTGGGCCTCCATCCTGCCTCCAACAAGCCCCACCTCAAGACACCTTCCTCTCCTAAGGGCTGAAGCTGCTGCACGCACCCCCACTGCAGGCACTCCCAGAGTGGGAGCAGTGAGGAGGCAACCCACCCCCCACAGAGCAACAGGTGACAGCAGGGACACAGAGGAGCGGCCACATGCCCCTGTACCTGCCCAGGGTGGCGAGGGGCCCAGAGACTGGGAGCAGCTGGGCTTGACACAGGATGCACGTGCACCTGAAGGGCCCCAACGGGTGCGACACCTGCAAAACAGGCCAGTGTCCCTGGGCCTGGCCTGGCTCACCTGTACTGGAACCTCCTGGGGTTCCGCCGGCGGTCCCTGCTGTTGTGGTAGTGTGGGCAGGCATAGCCCTGGCGGCACAGGCGTGGTGGCTTAGGGCACTGCTCAGTCTTGTAGCTGCCCAGCACAAAGTTGGTGTCTGAAACACAGACGCACAGATCCCTGGCCCCACGTGCTCACAGCAACACGGGCACAACAGCAAGGTAGCCAAATGGCCCATGTGTCCATCCACGTGACAGAACATCGCTCAGCCACAAGGAGCCAGACACCGACACCCATGCAAGGAGAATGTCCAAGGACACGGAGGGGGAGAAGCCAGCTGTGGGGCCACACTGAGACCCCATGCATGAAGGTGCACAGAACAGGGAAACGCAGAGGCAGACACATGACCGGCTGCCCCAGCTAGGGAAGGCAGGAGGGTCTGTAGCAGGCCCAGGATTCCGAGTGAGGGGAATGTTCAAAGCGGACAGAAGTTATGGTCATGGGAATGTGCTAAGAACAACTGATGCAGGCCCTTTGAAATGCTGCTGTTAGCCCTAACACGAACCCAGCTCAGGTGCCAGGACGTGCTGGCCTGTGGGTATGGCAGCCGTGGGAGGCAATCCACTCTGCGGCCGGCAGTTGGGCAGGGAGCACAGGGAAAATGTGGACCTAAAACTGCTCTAAGAAATAACATGTACTTACCAATTAAAAAAATAATAATAATAATAATAAAAAAAAAAGAAATAACATGTACTTAAAAAAAAAAAAACAATTGAGTTTATGGCATTCAAATTTTATCTCAAAGGAAGAAAAAAAACCAGGAGTCATTTAAAAGCAGTAAGTGCTGGGTGAAGGTTTCTAGAAGCCACCTCCTCTCTCTCCTTCCTCCTGCTTAGCCTGAGTCTCTCCCGCTGGAGTCCAGCCTATCCAACAGCCATGTGGGGCCCATCACCTTCCGCCCAAGGGACTAGACTAGGTGTCCACTTGGAGCTGGAGTCAGGGTTCTGCCCACAGGGCAGCTGACAGCAGAACACAAAAGGAACCAGGCAAGCAGACCCAGGCATGGTTTCAGGCCACAGCCTGTCCCCCAGAGCTCAGTTCCAGCATCCATCTCTGACCTGGGGACAGACTCGTGCAGGAATCCCTTTGGGACACAGAGGAGGGTCTCTGGGATGCAGAGCAGGTATCCCTGCTCCCTGCCCAATATCCTCAATGTGCCCTGAGGCCACAGCCTGTTGGCACTGCCCTTGAAGTAGAGAGGGAGCTGAACCCACAAAGTCCAGGGGGAGGGCAGCTACAGGGAGGAGGCAGAGTCGGGAGGGAATCAGGAAAAGCCTCCACAATACGGTTACTGATTTACCCCTGGACTCACGGCAGCGAGCCACTTGCCCCTCCAGGGAGGAAATGCGTGTGGAGGAAGAGAACCCGCACTGCAGCTCCAGAGCATCAGCCACACACAGGAAGCTTCGGCTGTGCAAGGGGGAGGACTGTCAGAACCCAAGGAGACTCCGTTGCCAGCAGGAGCAAGGCATGCCTGTCATCCCAACTACTCAGAGGCTGAGGCAAGAGGATCACAAATTCAGGGCAGCCTCAGCTGGCCTGTGGGTATGGCGGCAAGACCCTGTCTCAAAATAAAATAAAAATGGCTGCAGGGAGACTGAGGCTGTGGCTCAGTGGTAGGGTGCTTGCCTGGAACGTCTGAGGCACTGGGTTCAATCCTCAGCACCATATAAAAATAAATTGATTAATTAAAAGTATTGTGTCCACCTACAACTAAAAAAAAAAAAAAGAAAAAAGAAAAGAAAAAAGGGCTGAGAGTGTAGCACCATGATAGCATGCTCCTGGGTTCCATCTCCAGTGCCAAAATAAATGAAGGAACTTCACTACCCATATTACATGTTGGAACAGGCAGACCCTGGGAGAGAGAGGTGCAGGCTGGTGATGCCAGGGCTGGAGGGGGCAGGCTCATGGGCATGCACCTCCAGGTGACGAGAACATCCTGGAACTAAAGGGTAGTGGCACAACACTGTGAGTGCACTAAATGCCACTTTATTTTTTTAATTATTTTTTGTGGCTCTGAGGATGGAAAGGGCCTCACACATGCTAGGCAAACACCCTGCCTCTGAGCTGCAGCCCAGCCCTGAACTGCTCACTTTAAAATGGTGAGGTGGAGCTCCAGTCCTGCGTTCTCAATCCTTATCCTATGTGGATTCTAGGTCTGAGGCAGAGCATGAGTAAGAAGAGCCTGGGGTACAGCATCAGAAAGCAATGAAGATACCAATGTTCAAAGTGTTGTGTTAAAGACGTCAGGAGAAATTGAACAAGCTCCCACTGGCCAAAATTGGGGCAATCTGCATATTAATAAAGATAACTAATCAGACTGAAACACATTATAAAAAATTACATATATGTATAATTCACCCTGTATGTCACCTTACAAACACAAATGAACCAAGCAGGTCCCAAGTGGAAGGCAGCAGCAAGGGCTTACCTTGCCACCGGGGGTCCTCTCCCAGGATCTTTTCAATCATGGCCTGGCTGGCCAAGACCCCAGGCTGCAGATCAGGCACGCCGTCCCCACTGCCGGGCTGACCATTCTGCAGGGCTTCCTGGGCCTGCAGCTCCCTGTAACCAACAGCACAGTGGTCACAGCTCTGCAGCATCCCAAGCCCTTTCATGGGGAGAGGAAGGCAAGAGAATGCCCAGCTCCAGAATCACTGGGCTGCCACTCCATGCATTCTGCCTCTGGACCATTCAGGATGGGGTCGCCACAGCCTTGGGGCTGCTCTCTCCTGGGATGACAGTAGTCCCAACCCAAATCCTAACCACACAATAGCTGTGCTTTGTTTAGGAAGGACTTGCCAGCAACTCAGGAGGCTGAGGCAGGAGGAATGCTAGTTTGAGGCCAGCCTGGGCAACTTACCAAGACCCTGTCTCACAATAAAAAACAAGGGCTGGGGTTGTGCCTCAGTGATAGAGCACTTGCCTAGCATGTGTGAGGCCCTGGGTTTGATTCTCAATACCACATATAAATAAATAAAGATCCACTGACAACTAAAAAAAAATTTTTTTTAAATAAAAAAACAAAATGGGCTGGAGATGCAGCTCAGAGCATTCCTGGGTTCAACCCCTAGTACCAAAGGGATTGCTAACAAAGGGAGGACTGGCTTTCCTGCAGCAGCCCACACACAAGTGTGAGTTTACGACCCGTCTGCTGAGCACCATGGGATACAGAGGGAAATACCAAGTCTGAAGAGAAGAGCAATTTTCACATGAGAAATAAACTGGGCTTCAGAAAGAGAGGTTTTGGGCCAGTGATGCTGGAAGCAACAGGAAGGTGAGCTGGTCTCACTCACCTGATGTCACACACGGGCGGCCGCAGGTCCAGGGGGCCATGTGCAAAAGCACAGTGTAGCCCGTTTTTCACACAGTGGCCGCGCGCGTCCGTCTCGTGGATACATGTGCCCGTCTTGTAGTAGCGCAGGTGGTACTTGCGTTCTGTGTCCCCAGTTGTTCTGTGCAGGTAGGGACACCTGGAAGCAGAGGGGCAAGCACTCCGTGTGGCTCCTGTGGGCTGGAGACAACCTGAGCCTCGCTGCCACCTTGTTCAACACCTGGGAGCAGCTGACTCCATTTTCCAGGCAGACATCTGGTCTGACTGCAAGGAGCTGTGTTCTGGAATGAGCACCTGCTTTCCTATTTTGGGATCCTTCCCTTCAGCACTCCCTTGTGGCAAAACCCTCGGTTATGCACAGAAGAGCAAGTTGAATTTCCATGAAAATCATCCTTCTTAGTTTTTTTTTTTTTTTTTTTTGTACTGGGGATTGAACTCAGGGGCACTCGACCACTGAACCACATCCCCAGCCCTATTTTGTATTTTCTTTAGAGACAGGGTCTCACTGACTTGCTTACCGCCTCGCCATTGCTGAGGCTGATTCTGAACTCTCTATCCTCCTGCCTCAGCCTCCCGAGCTGATGGGATGACAGGCAGGTGCCACCACGCCTGGCTCCTTCTTAGCTTTTAGATGAATTCTTTACATTTGAGTTTGCACCTTGCACTCAGGTCATGTCATTTCCCTGACCAGTCATACTGAGAATGGTGGTGGCCTCTGTGTCCCAGCTCCTGTGCCTTTGGGACTCCAAGATGGAGAGGGGGAAGGGGCCTAGGGAGAACACAGGGCCCAGCACATGGCAGGGAAGAGGCTCCTCGGGAGCCAGGCTGGGAGAGAAGCAGGGGAGTGCAGATGGGGTGATGCCATGCATCCCTCATGGCCACACAGCAGGTCTGGGACTACATGCACCAGGCAGCTCCTGCAGCAGGACAGGGTGTGGGAATGGGGTTCACACTGAAGGGGTGGAGCAGGAGCAGAGATGATCTGGAAGGTTCCAGCATTTGTGACGCACAGGAGCTTTGGGCACCTCCAGGTTGGTCCCACCAGAACACCTTTGCAAACAGGAGAGGAGAGGGCACATGCAAAGAACCTGCTTCCCTCCCAGCCTGGCTCTCGCGGGGCCTTCCCTGACATGACTAGGCCCTGTGCTTCTCCCTGAGGAGCAAGGCAGAGAAAGCAGGGGTCCTCATCACAAGCACCCAAATTTAAGGACAAGGATCTTCACCTCTCACTATTGTCCATGTCTACCTTGCCAAGGACAGAGCTGCAGGCCTGAGTGTGGCTGGGGACACCTGGTCTAACCCTCTATGCTACAGGATGAGAAATGGCAGCTTGGTGTTCATGTGCTGCTGCAGGCCCAGGGTGGGGGGCGGCCAGCCCTGCTGTGCTGATGGCAGCAGGCCAGGCACAGCATCAGCCTGCGGTGTGAGCTGGCACCACACCAGCCACACCCCTTCCAGGTTCTCATAGGTCACTGCTCAGGGCACTGTTTCTGCACCACACCATTGCTATGGCAACCACAGCACTGGCTGAGGCCTCCCCTCCCCAGCACAGAGGGGCTCCCACTACCTGGCACTACCCTCTGCTGGGCCAGCACCTCTGTTCCTTGCACCACTTCAAAGCTTGAGCTGACCTTAAGGGTTGTTTTGTTTTTTTTTTTTGGTTTTGGTACTGGAGATTAAATCCAGGAGTGCTCCACCTCTGAACTACATATTGAAACAAGGTGCTGCTGAATTGCCAAGGCTGGCCTCAAATTTGAGTCCTCCTGCCTCAACCTCCCAAGTTGCTGGGATACAGGCCTGTGCTACTTTGCCTAACTTGACCTTAAGCTTATTTATTTATTTATTTATTTTAAGTGGTTTTACTTATTTATTTTTGTGGTGCTGGGGACTGAACCCAGGTCCTTGTGTATATGAGACAAGCATTCTACCAATTGAGCTGTATCCCCATCTGACCTTTAATGTAAAGAAAATACCTTGGCCCCAGGGATATCTAAGAAGCAAGAAGGGGGTTGGGGCTGAGGGGGCTGGGGCTGGGGCGGCTTAGTGGCAGTGCACTTGCCTAGCATGTGTGAGGCATTGGGTTCGATCCTCAGCACCACATAAATAATAAAGGTCCACTGACACCTAAAAAATATTAAAAAACAACAACATAAAAATGATGGCAGAGTGGCCCCCTGCTCCCTGGACAACCAGGGAGGAGAAGGAGGGAACCCCTTGTGTCCTGGTGACAGGTGTGATCTCAATCCCACTCAAAACTGACCAGACTGTGGTTAAAACAGCTGCTGATGTCATGGCACTGTGGTGCCACCAGACATAGCTCAGCCACCGTGCTCTGGACCATGATCCAGCTCAAGAGGAACAGGGACTCCAGCCAAGTCTCCAGGAGCACAGCCCACTTCCTTCAAAAAACTCTCACGTAGAACAAGGGTGGGTTCCCGGACCCACCCAGCGAGTCTGATCAAGTACAGGGAGGCTTCAGCTCAAGCCAGTGTGCGTCACACTCCCCAGAGGGCCCGCCCATCAGAACTTCCCAGGAACTGCACTTGAGAGCCACCGGGCTTTGAGGGACCCGGTGAAGTACGGTGCCCCAGCCTTTAGGAGCACAAGCACAGCTGGCAGCAAAAACACAGCACAGCAACACCAAGGAGCAGTGGCAAGAAAAGCAGAGGCACAGAGAGGAGGAGGAATGGCCTCCCAGCAGCTGCCGAAGGCAAGCCTTGGGAGAGCTGGGGGCATCTCAGACCTGCTCCTGCCCTTCCTCTCGAACGCTGGGCAACAGGGTCCTGGGATAAGCCCATGCCCCACACTCCCTCAGCCTCTGGCTTCCAGGGGCTGCTCTTCTCAGTGGGTCAGGGACCCCTCACCAGCCACAGCCCTGCAGCAAGCCCACCTTTGCCCCAGATCCCACAGATCTGATTAGGGAAGGAGGTCCCCCCCACCCCTCACATTCTTGTGTGGGTTCTTTGGATCTAGGAACCCAATTAAAATAAGAGCCGATTAACCAGAGAAAAGCATATGAGTTTTATTAATGTGTACACGGGATCTTCACAAGAGAGGCTAGTCTGAAGAAATGGCCAGAACACATGCTTCTGCATTTTTCAGACAGAAAATGCATGCATGGAGGAAAGAGAGCACAATGGGTCTCTGAATGGGGTGGGAAAACTCTAGGGATGCTACTGAGGGACACAGGGTATGGAAGCTCCTGGAAGGTGGGGGCTGCTTTGAGCGTGTTTATTCAGGACCATCAAAGCAGGACCCTGACCTTTGGTCTCCAGTGCTCAAGGCAATTTTCTGGCTTTGGCATGAGAAGGACACCCCTTACCAGCATGTCTTTATGGGAGTGCAGGTAGGAAAGACAGTCCTAACAGTCTTTTCTGGTCACTGTGGCTCAAGAGGCTTTAGCTCCAATCAACCAACCTAACATCAACTGGGCATGTCCTGAGATACCACCTTACCTCCCCAGCACCCTCTCTGCACCTGCCATGCTGAGCCCCAGCTTCCTCCAGCTCTGCTCCACCCAGGGTGGGAGGAACTGGAGCACTGTCACTCAGAGGCTCCACACTTCAGCCTCAGGAGCTTTATTACAGATCCCAGCTAAGGTGGCTCCTTGTAATTCCCTTAAGCCAAAGAACTGTTTCTTCTCTTAAACATTACATTTATGGTTGGGCCTGCCCTTGGCTTCCTCATTTACACAACCATGGCTCATAGTCATCTGCAGGGCATGCAGCTCTCATCTAAGCCTCAGGTCCTGTGACTTGTCACATGAAACACCACAAAAAGGTCTCTCCATAGAAACACTAGGTGCAAGACAAGTATGGTACGAGCCCCAATAGTAGGTCTTTCTTAGAAACTCAGAAAGTAGCAAGGACCTCCCACCAGTTCCTGTAAAATTACACCTGGGAATTCCAGTCTACTCAGAGCCAAGGCTCACCTAGACAAGGCACCCCTGTTCCAGATCCCCAAATGTCAAACCAGGGCAGCCTGGGAAGGGCTACACTGCAGGGCGAGTGAGAAGAGGAGGCCACTCCACTGCAGGGGCCCCCAAACAGGAGGCAGACCTGCATGCCAACAGCAAAAGTTGAGCCCCTCTGGTTGGTTGAGCCCAATTTTTATTGAAAACAGGAAAAACTGAAGGTGCTCTAGTGGTCCACCCCCTAGGGACAATGGCAAGAGAAAGGCTAACAAAAGGAAGAGGGTTACTTTGTACCTTGCAATAGCTGGGGACTATCTGAGTTTTTTCAAACTACAATGGATCTCTGGAGGAGCCCCTCAGTTCCTTTGCTAATTATATAGATCAGAACCAAAAATTATTCAAAAGCAAAAAACAAAGCTGGGACTGTGGCTCAGTGGTAGAGCACTTGCCTAGCATGCATGAAGCACTGGGTTCGATCCTCAGCACCACATAAAAATAAACAAATAAAATAAAGGCATTCTGTCCATCTACAATTACAAAAAAAAAAAAATTAAATAGATAAAAAAGCAAAAAGCAAAAAAGGCCAGGAATGGTAGCACTGCCCTTTAATATCAGTGAGTTGGAAGGCTGAAGCAGGAAAATGGCAAGTTCCACGAAGCCAGTGGTGGCAACTTGGTGAGACCCTGTGTTAAAAAATAAAAAGGACTGGGGATAGCTGGGCACTGTGGCACACACCTGTAACCCCAGCACCTGGAGAGGCTGAGACAGGAGGATCATGAGTTCAAAGCCAGCCTCAGCAACTTTGCAAGGCACTTATCAACTCAGCGAGAAGCTGTCTCTAATAAAATATTTTAAAAGAGCAAGGGATGTGGCTAAGTGGTAGAGAGCTTGCCTAGCATGCACGAGGCACTGGGTTCTACCCCAGCGCCACATACAAAAACTAAATAAACAAAATAAAGGTATTGTATCCATATACAAGTAAAAATATATTAAAAAAAAAAAAAAGGACTAGGGATGTGGCTCAGTGGTAGAATGTGGTTCAATCTTCAGTATGGTAAAAAATAAAAAATGCACCCTCCATTCACCGAAGCGTGCGCACGTATTCTCGTGCAGGTAGGAGGTGCCAACCACCGTGGGCTCGAGTGTGAAAACCCGCGTGCGGAATAGAAGCAGCTTGGGACTGGGGGCCAGACGCCCGGGCCAAGGCCCTTTCTCGGAAAGCAGCTTGCCGGCTGTATCTGTGGCCAGACCCCAGAAACCTCCGCAAAAGAGGCGTTTTCCTTATAGTCCGCGCAACACCTGGGGCGCGCGGTGGGAACGCAGACCCCTCGCCAGAACTCGCGCCCCACGGTTCCTGGCCCCACAGCCTACGCGGTCCTCGCGCCACTGGGAGGCTGGTTCCCACGGGGGTGGGGCGTCAGTACATGTGACCCGGGACTGCCAACCATGGCCCGCGCAGGGAAAGGGGCGTGTCCGCCAGAACAAAGGGCACGTAGACCTTTCAGAGGGGCTGCAGGGTCAAAAGCAGGCTGGTGCTGGGGTGGCGACTGTGGGAGAGCCCAAGGGTGGCCCCTATGAAGAGGGTCGTGAGAAGAGAGGCGACAATAAGGGAGTGACTGGTGACAGCAGGAGTGACGGAGGTGGGTGCCCACGAGGGGTATGTGGAAGGACACTCCAGGCACCATGGAGGGATGACAGGGAGGAGTAAAAGAGGGTGACCACTGAGAAAAGGGGGTGATGGTGGAGGTGATGGTGGGAGTGCCAAAAGAGGAGGGATAACTGAGAAGTGACAGCAGAACTGCCAATCAAGTGACAGCTGGAGTGCCAGCCCTCCTGGGGTTCCCATCCCTCTCTTGCCCCAAGGTGTGCTCAGACAGTGTCAAGAACACTTACTTTGCCTGACACGAGCTGAGGGGTCTTTGCTTTTTGATGCATATTCATGTTTTTAAAATAATAGGTTGGGTGGGGCACAGTGTCGGAGCACTTGTAATCCCAGCGACTCAAGAGGCAGGATGATCAAAAGTTCGAGGCCAGCCTCAGCAACCTAGCAGGACCCTCGGCAACTTGGCAAGATCCTGTCTCAAAATAAAAAATGAGAAACAGCTGGGGATGTAGTTCAGTGGTAAAGTGCCCCTGAGTTCAGTCCCCAGTACTGAAAAAAGTAATAGGTTAGTAATACATATGCCCAAGATAGAAATTTCAAGAACTAATGATCTGAAATAAAAGAAAAGCCCCATCCTTTCTCTGAAAGGTACTATCTATTTACAATTTCCATGGCAACCTTGTGAAACCAGAATATGTAATTCAGTGAGATAAACTGTCTATTCCATGTGTGCAGGGATGAGAAAGTCCCTCTGCTGTGGATGGAGCAGTAATTACTAAGGAGAGAGTCCCAGGGGAGGCAGCCTGTCAAACACTCTGGAAGGGATAAAGCAAGTCATTTCATGTACTCAACAAAAATTAGAAACAAAACCTTTAATAAAACACACAGAATGCATCCAACACATCAAACCAGCATCCTAGTCCCACTTCTGTGTCTCAGTGATAAACTTCAAGCCATTTCAGCTGAATATTGATGCATCTGCGATAAGTGCATGTCATCAAATTACTTATTGAGCACAGCTAATGTTGACAACTTCTTAATAGGTGTCCACTGTAGCACTGTTCATTCCAGTAAGAACTAGACACCACCCAAATGCCCAGAAAAAGACTGAATTAACACTAAGATATCCAAGATCTGGAACCCAAAACTGCTGGTAAAAGGGCACTCTGGGATGGGGATGTAACTCAGTAATACAGCACCTGCCTAGTGTGCACAAGTACCTCAGTAGCGCACACATACCACACATACATATACACACAAAGGGGGGGCTTTTTTACATTAAAACCATCACCAGGAAATAAAACCAAAGAGTTCCCATGCCTGATTCTTGGATGGAGTCAGACAAGCCAGGTACTGACCTGGTCTTGTACTCCAGTAGATACCAGCTCCAGGCTCAGGCACTAGCGCCCAAGGAGACCAGGAGAGCTGGGCAATTAGAAACTGAGCCTAGGCCTTAGACAGAAAATCACCTATTTTCTAAAGGCATATTTGCAGGAAGCAGCTGCTCAAAAAGCAATTAAATAAAACAGTTCTAGGAGAACACCATCTAAACTAGGTGGAGCCAGATACTCTAGCAGGTTAACAGCAACTGTTTAATGACCTGGTGTTCCACTAAAAACCATTCAGCCAGTGTAAAGAATTTATGAGGGCTGGGATGTGGCTCAGTGGTGGAGCACTTGCCTGGCATGTGTGAGGCACTGGGTTTGATCCTCAGCTTCACATTAAATGAATAAATAAATGGTATTGTATCCATCTACAACTAAAAATATTTTTTAAAAAAAGTTTATGAGGGCTGGGGATATAGCTCAGTTGGTGGAGTGCTTGCCTCGCATACACAAGGCCCTGGGTTCAATCCCCAGCACCACACACACACACACAAAAAAAAAAAAAAAAAAAAAAAAAACAGTTTATGAGATGATCACCATAGATCAAGTTTACTCTCTAGGTGGGTGAGGGGGCACACACCTGTAATCCCAGCAGAGGGAGGCAGGAGGATTGAAGGTTAGAGGCCAGCCTCAGCAATTTAGTGAGACCCTACCTCAAAATAAAAATAAAAAATAAATAAGGCTAGGGATGTACCTCAATGGTAAAGTGCCCCTGGGTTCAATCCCCAGTTAATTTTTTTTTTTAACTTCCTGAAGCCTGGTGCTGTAGTACACACCTTAATCCCAGCAATTCAGAAGGCTGAGGCAGGATGATTCTGGGGTCTAGAAATGTGGTTCAGTGGTAGAATGCCTAATGTGAGACCCTGGGTTAGTTCCCCAGCACTTGGCGGGGGCAGGGAGTGTTCCTGGGCAGCTTAGCCAGATCCTGTCTCAAAATAAAATTTTAAGAAAGGGTTTGCCTAGCATGTGCAAGGCCCTGGGTTCAAGTCCCAGTATAATGCACACTGAAGTTTACTTTCTAGTCACTGGAAGTAACTTTTTTTTTTTTTTAAATAAAGGGAAACAGATCACACATGGGTCTCTGTGTTGTACCATGAGAGCTATCATCAAAAGAGGGGCACCCCAAAAATTAAAACCCTTCAAAGGGTCAGGAGATGCAGTCTTCAAGACTGACTGTCACCTCACCTCCAGGCAGGAATGGGCCACCCCTTGCCTTCCCCAAACAAAAAAAGACCACACCTTCTAATACCACCTTGAACCCTCATGGGAACATACCACCTGGCTTGGACTTTCCCTATTTCCCTATTTCAAAATAAAGACATCTGTTAATAACACCATTAGAAAAGGCATTAAAAAAATCAATCCAAACAAACCCTGATTTCTTTAACTTTCAAACTGTTACATAAACAACAGTCTGCAAATAAAATAATTTCCTATTAACTTTTTAAAAATTAAAGTACCCATGTAACCATGTGATACAAGCCTGTATCCTAAGGACTCAAGAGGCTGAGGCAGGAGGATCCCAAATTGGAGGGCAGCCTCAGCAACTAGGTGAGACCCAGCCTCAAAATAAAATAAAAAGGTCTGGGGAGGTAGCTCAGTGATAGAGCACTTGGGTTCAATCCTTAGCACCATTCAGGCACATACAAAAACTAAGCATGTAAAAGGTAAGAAAAGAAACATTCCCACAACTTCTACAGTGTGAGCAAACATTCTGACACACTCTGACCTAAAGCAACTACTCAAAATGATCCTAAACCTCAAAGCCACATCTACTGTGGGGTGATCCTAAGGAAGGAATGTGGAGAATGGGGAGGAAATCAAGAAGGAGAAGTGAAGCGGATTCAGTTTGAACTACATGAGTCATATCTAAAATGCGCAGGATGCCTCCCCAACTGACCCAAACCCACCCCAACACTGGAAGACTTCAGGGTAAACTCCTCCAACAGGTACCAGGCGCTGAACAGAACCTGGGTGCCTGCTGACAGCACGTCCAGGCCATGTCCAGGCCCACAGTGCCCACGCGGGCCCACTTACTCGTCGCCGTCGGGGCAAAGGCCGGTGGCCTCGTCGTACTTGGAGCAGTACACATCAGGGCTGTAGTTGAAGGTGCCATCGCGCCTGCGGAGGGGTCTGCGCCGACGCTG
>NW_026000185.1:7769357-7772654 GCF_001458135.2 Marmota marmota marmota | reverse complement strand
GCCCGCGGCTGTGGCGGTACCTCAGGTCTCGCCGTCGGTCGGGGCAGGTCCGGGGCTTGGCTGGGGCGCCCGGGGAGCTACGGGGACGCGGGGACTGCTTGCGGACCTGGCTCCTTTTAGCAGGAAAAGGTTTAAAACCACAGCGTGGCGATGGTCGCCCCTGCGACATACTGGAGATTCTGGAATTGTGTACTTTAAATGGATGAACTGAATCATACATGAATTACATCTCAGTAGAGCTGCTTCCTAAAACAGGAATGCAAGAAGCTGGCAATCAAGGGGCAGATGCGCACAGGATGAGCAGGGATGCATCGGCGGCGGGTCGGCGGGCCCAGGTGGGAGCGTTCAGGAGGGAGAGCCCAGGGTTGCGATGCATTGATTCGTAAATACACGTCGTGAGACATTTTATATGCAAGATAAAACAAGGAAGCACCCTTGGCAGGTGGGTCGCTTGGGTTTCTTACTGAACAGCAAACTCTACGCTGGCGACTTGTCCAGAAAGGAAATAGCTCGAGGGCAAAGGGTCCTGACCCTCTGGAAACTTATGTACTCCATTTCTGGGAACAGTGATCTAAGTGTAAACAACATCAGAATCAGATACCGAATAACATATAAATATAATTTGTCCAAGTACGTAAGTTATTTTTTGAAATGCTAATAACACAGTAAATTAAAATTTATCACTTGCTGGTAACTTTTTTCTTTTGGTACCAGGTATGGAACTCAGGCACTGAACCACTCAGCCACATCCCCAGCCCTATTTTGTATTTTATTTAAAGTTGCTTAGTGGGGCTGGGGATGTGGCTCAAGCGGTAGCGCGCTGGTGTGGCATGCGTGCGGCCCGGGTTCCATCCTCCTCCTCCGTACCACATACAAACAAAGATGTTGTGTCCCCGAGAACTAAAAAATAAAAATATTAAAATTCTCTCTCTCTCTCTTTCTAAAAAATAAAAAAATGAAAGTTGCTTAGTTCCTCACTGTTGCTGAGGCTGGTTCTGAACTTGCGATCCTCCTGGTTCTGAACTTGCGATCCAGCCTTCCAGGTCGTTGGGATTACAGGTGTGTGCCACTGCACCGGGCAATATCTTTTTTTTTTAATATTTATTTTTGGGCTGGGGATGTGGCTCAAGGGGTAGCGCGCCGGCCTGGCATGCTTCCGGCCGGGGTTCGATCCTCAGCACCACATACAAACAAAGATGTTGTGTCCGCCGAAAACTAAAAATAAATAAATAAATAAATATTAAAAATTCTCTCTCAAAAAAAAAAAATGCTTTAATATTTATTTTTATGTGGTGCTGAGGATTGAACCCAGTGCTTCATGCATGCTAGATGAGTACTCTACCACTGGGCCACAAACTCAGACCAAGAAAACTTTTTTATATGTTCACTTTTCTAAATGAATTATTACCTCTACAAACTTTACATATAAAGTTTAATCTTGAATGAAATTAAGTGGTTTAAAAAAATCAAGAACACATGTTAAAAGCAAATCAAGGCAGGTACGGTGGCGCTTGCCTGTAATCCGAGAGTCTTAGAACATCAGCAGTTTCGTGAGGCCCTGCCTCTAAATAAAAATATTTAAAAAGGGCTGGGGATGTGGCTTAGTGGTAAGTGCCCCTGGTTTCAATCCTCAGTACAAAATAAATAAATAAATAAATAAGTCAAGCAGAATGAAGCAGGAAGGCAAGGCCCAAGGATTCCTCAGAGGAATAAACGTCTTGCAGTTTGTGAACATGCACAGATGAAAATATATGGGGTAACTCTAAGCCCTCAAACTTAGGGGCAACACCTGAGGAGCCTAGGAAGGTAAACTAAGAAGCACACACACAGCCAGAAAAAGGAACTTTGTTGAATGAAGGTCCCTCCTGGAGAAGATATCTTCCTCAAAGACATCAAAGAAAATTGATATGCTACAACACCAAAAGTATTTCCCATGCTTTTGAAGAATATTCTTTAAAATCTGGGATGGTGGCATATTTACACATAAAATAACACTAGGGTTTTCTGAGACAGAATCTTGCTAAATTACTGAGGCTGGACTTGCAATTCTCCTGCCTCAGCCTCTGGAGTTTCTGGGATTACAGATGTGCATCACCATGCCCAGCCACCAGGGTTTTATTGTGAATGTAGTATCCCCTTTTTTTTTTGCGGTGGGGAGGGGAGCAAATGCACAGCACTACCAGGATTTTCCAACATTGCTTATTGCTTAGCAGCTTACACGAAGTGGCCATTTAGTCAACCTCCTCTCCCTTGAAAATAAAACTTTTTCCAGGAATGGGAATTGAACCCAAGGCCCTCTGCATACAAGGCAAGTACTCCCACTACTGAGCTACAGTCCCAGCCGTTTCTTTTTCTCTTTCTTTATTTCACATTTATAGGACAATTTTTTATTACTTTATTTTTATGTGGTGCCAAGGATCGAACCCAGTGCCTCATGCATGCCAGGTAAGCACGCTACCACTTGAGCCACATCTCCAGCCTCCCAGCCCTTTCTTTCTCCGACAGTTTCCTCCTCCTTCTGCCCTGCAGCTCAGTTTACACATCCCTGATGTTGCCTCTGTTCTATGGTGCTCTTCCTTGCAGATGCTCACTGGGCACTCACCTGGGGATGCCAACCTGCCAGCACTCTTCCTGGAGGTTGGCATCCAGGCCAGGAGGGCAAGGAATAAGGGAATAAGACAAGCACTCTACAAAAAATAGTTAAATAAAAGATTTAACTAGCTTTGCATCCATTACCCTACTCAGTTGTCACCCCTTGGAAACTTCAGGTGTGTCCACTGTCCCTGACTGGTCAAGGGATCCTCCTTTACTCATGACACCCTCCTTTACTCATGACACCCTAGTGTCATGAGTAAAGGAGGATCCCTTGACCAGTGTGAAGCCAACAGCCTGGATGCACTCAGGATGTGCTATATAGGGCAAGTGCTGTCATTAAAAACAATCCCACGTTGTTGGGCACAGTGGCACACACCTGTAACCCCAGCAGCTCTGGAGGCTGAGGCAGGAGGACCATGAGTTCAAAGCCAGCCTCAGCAAAACGGAGGCACTAAACAAGTCAGTGAGACCCTGTCTCTAAATAAAGTACAAATTAGGGCTGGGGGTGTGGCTCAGTGGTCCAGTGCCAGAGTTCAATCCCCACTACAAAAAAAAAAAAAAAAAAAAAATTTCCCAACGGTGGAGGTGCAGGTCAGTGTGGAAGAGCACTTGCCTGGCATGCTGAAGGCTGTGGGCTCCATTCCTAGCACTGTAAAACAAAAACAAAAACAAACAAACAAAAAAAAGCAACCCACTGTGTCT
>NW_026000185.1:7746646-7769242 GCF_001458135.2 Marmota marmota marmota | reverse complement strand
AAAAAAAAAAAAAAAAAAAAAAAAAAAAAATCCCACAGGAGCTGGAGGTGCAGGTCAGTGTGGAAGAGCACTTGCCTGGCATGCTGAAGGCTGTGGGCTCCATTCCTAGCACTGTAAAACAAAACAAAACAAACAAACAAAAAAAACAACCCACTGTGTCTTTGAAAAACAATATTATAGTTACACAAAAAACTAAATGATGAGATATTCAAAGTGGTTACATCTGGTGCTTCTGGTTCTCTTTTGCTTACTATCTTTTCTAGAAAAGAATATATATTGCTTTGTTATATGGAAATTACTTTAAGCCAGGTGTGGTGGCACATATCTATAATCCCAGCTACACAGGAGGCTGAGGTAGGAGGATCCCAAGTTCAAGATCAGCTTAGGCAACTTAAAAAGGCCCTATTTCAAACTAAAACTAAAAAGTGCTGGAAGTGTAACTCAGTGGTATAGAGTGCTGGCCTGGCATGCACAAGGCCCTGGGTTCAATCCCCAGCACTACAAAACAAAAGATAAAAGCTTTTTGTTAACACAAAAGTTCTTAAAGATAGAGTGAAAGTAAGAGTTCTGGTTTGAATGACTGCTCTCAAACAAAATGCTCACATCCAAACAGGTTACAAACACCCCAAGGCAAAGAGAAAGCACCTTAGTTCTTTGCCCCCTCTAGGACCAGGCCAGGGGAGTTAAGCCTAGGTAGTCTTTCCTAGGCCTCAGGCTCAGTCCTTCAACAATGAGTATGCTGGTACACACCCCAGTTCCTGGTAGTCTCTGAAGGTGGCAGATCCTCAGCAACTTCTGCAAAGAGGTCCTTGTAAGAAGGTGTACACTGCTACACCTAGTGGCCCAAAACTTGTTTTTCAAACATGCATGGGGGGTGGGGGGAAAGGGCGGGGACGGTGGGGACAGTACCTTCAGCACCACACAGGATAATAAAGCCTTCCAGCTGAAGTCCAAGTAAATGAAAGCTACTTTTTATATATTTTGTATTTAATTCAAATTAAGCAAGTTTGTTCTTAATAACACTTGGAAAACTATATTCAGGTAATCCAAAATAGTGATTGCAATTTGTGAAAATAAATACTTATTGGGCTGGGGCTGTAGCTCAGTGGTAGAGCACTTGCGTCCCATGTGTAAGGCCCAACTGGGTTCAATCCTTAGCCCATATGAAAATAAGCAAAGAGGGCTGAGGTTGTGGCTCAGTGGTGGAGCGCTTGCCTAGCATGTGTGAGGCACTGGGTTCAATCCTCAGCACTTCATAAAAATAATAAAATAAAAGTATTGTTGGGGCTGGGGATGTGGCTCAAGCGGTAGCGCGCTTGCCTGGCATGCGTGCGGCCTGGGTTCGATCCTCAGCACCACATACAAACAAAGATGTTGTGTCCGCCGAGAACTAAAAAAATAAATAAATAAATACTAAAGTTTCTCTCTCTCTCTCTCTCGATTCTCTCTCTCTTTTAAAAAAAAAAAAATAATAAAAGTATTGTGTCCATTTACATCTAAAAAAAAAAAAAAAAAACTTTAAAAAGTGAAGACATTGTGTCCATCTACAACTAAAAGAAATATTTATTAGTTGTTTCCTACAACAGAAAGTTGTTGACGTGTTAAAAATAAAGTTCTGCACAGCCAGGGGCAGTAGTGCACGCCTGTAATCCCAGCAATTTCAGATGAAATTGTATCACAAGTTTGAGGCCAGCCTCGGCATTTGAGAGACTTGTCTCAAAATAAATGGATGGGGTCCTTGGGTTCAATCCCCAGCACCACGATGAACAAACAAACTACAGTTTTTAAAAAGGCGGTTGTTGGCCTACTAAAATACTTTTTCAATTAGATGTAACAAAAGGAAAAAAACACCTGAATCGCCTTAGTGCATCATTGTATTAAAATGTATTTTCAATTTGTTAGTATATAAAACTAACACCAACAGATGTTCTTTACGCATAGCACGTTCTAACACTCATGTCAGTTATAGTGTTTCAGAAAGCACATGGTCTGCAAAGTAACACTGGATTACAAGTATCCGCCAGGACTGCTTTGGCGCCATGACTAGGCTGTACAAAGACATCCCAAATCCAGCGGCACACAATGCGGCCAACGCCTTCCCCGTGGATCTGAGAAGTCTTTAGGACGCAATCACTGCGCAACGGTGTTAGACAAGGAGCAGGCTCCTGCCGACATCCCGCTGCCTTCACGCAAGTCAGCGCCACGAGCGCGAGTCCTTTAGCCGGCACCCGAGGCTCTCGCCGGGTAGGCGGCCCGCGCGCCGGGCTCCTCGGGGGCGTCTCCGGGCTCAGGCCCCTCTATTTCCAGCACGCGTCTCAACCACTGATCCGCGCCGCTCTCCTGCCTCAGGAAGCACCAGGAGACCAGAGCCAGGAGGGAGAGGCTGAGGGGTAGCACCTTCCACCAGGGCCGCTGCTGCTCCTTCCCCAGGGAATGCATCACGGTCCAGCGGGACGGGCTGGCTTTGCTGGAGGAAAACCGAAGGGGGCGTTCCGGGTCCTCCTCATCGTCCGCGGGCTGGGCCCGGCCAGCCGGCGGCGGGTGCAGGTTCCGTGGAGCCAAGCCCACAAGCCTGAGTGCCCGTATGGCCCTACAAAGGAGATAGCAGTGAATGGGCCGCCTGGCCTTGGCCTCGGCCCGGGTCCCGGCCCATCAAGACGGCAAGGTCCTCACCCTGCAGTGGGCGCACACAGGACGCGGCTCATCGCGACCTCCTCCCTGCGGCGCACCGCTTGCGTCACTTCCGTCGTCCAGGACCGGAAGCCGCCGCCATACCTGGCCTCACGACTACGGAACGTGAGCCCAGCCGCGCCGCGGAAATGACGCACTCCTCCGAGCACTTCCGCTTTAGGTCCCGCCCCCAGATACCGCGCGGCCTGCCGGGAAGTGTAGTTATCCGTCCGGCCTGGGCAGCGGTACTGGGACCAGCCGAGCACGCACTGACCTCCTTCCCGCTGTCGTAGGTCGTTCGCTCTCCGCATGCCCCCTCTTGGCGCTCGGCGTCGGGCGGAAGCTATCGTCTGCTCTGGGGTGCCGCCACTCACGCTTCAGCCTTTTCATCTTGGTTTCTTTCACTTAGAAATACACATTTAAGATTTCTCCCGGGAGCCATAATCTGCTCTGGGGATGGCACAAAAATCAGATCCAAAAGCTACCTCGTGACCTGGAACGTGTGATATCTTTCTGTGCCTGCTTCCCGGCGAGGGAAGCACTTGGCTCAGATATTCCTGGCCGGAGATGCTGTCACAGCATTAGGTCGGGAGAGCCTAGAGTTGTTCCAGCCAAGGACACCTGGGCGTCCCCGCCCCCCTCCTAACAGCAGGCCCAGCCCAGGATGCATTCAGAGCTGCTGTGTCAACAGAGGCACCTGTTCCAGCTCAGAGCCCCACCAGAATCACAGGCACACCAACTTCCCCTGCAGGGACCTGGGAGCACCCAGTGTGCATGGGAGGAGGGCGATTGAAGTGAGGATAGTGGGTGGTCTAGAGAGCTTCCTGGAGGAAGAGGTCAAGGGTCTGCAGGCTTGAATGGAGCTGCAGAGGGGCCACCAGCTCAGACTGGTGCTGTTTCAGGTTGACATGCTTCATGGTGGCTAAGCACAAACTGCTCAGGCCAGCCATGCAGGGTTTGGGTGAGAAGGTAGTGCAGGGGCTGGGGCTTCACCCAGGACAGAACAGGACAGGGCGCCCATCCCAGTCTTGATGACTGTCATGGATCAGAAACAGAAATGAGACCTTAGAGGGTAACTTGATCCTCTGAGCCCCCTTGAGCTTCCTAGCTGTAGTTGGGTGACACACACTCAGGCTACTGCTGATAATGGAAGATACTGTATTGAGTCTGTAGTTCCCCCTCAGAAAACAAAGAGTATGGCAGTTTTTGGAAACAGGGTCTTTGCAGATGTTGTTAAACTGAGGTCATGCTACATCAGAGTGGGCTAATCCAGTGACACATGTCCTTACAAGAAGAGAAGACAGATGTACAGAAGGAAGAAGGTCAAATAACCACAGAGGCAGAGGTTGAAATGGTGTGTCTGCTGGCTGAGACTGCACTGACAGGCGTGAGACCTGGCACAATCTCCCCAGTTGTCACTGGGAGTATCCCTGGTTTGGGACTTCTGGTCTCCAAGGCTGTGAGGTAAAGAAGCCCTGTTGTTTTTGTTTGTTTTGTGGTTTGGGGGTGGAACCCAGCACCTCACACATGCTAGGTAAGTGCTGTACCACTGAACCACGTTACCAGCCCCTTTTTTAAAAATTTTGAGGCAGAGTTACACTACATTGCTCTGGCTGGCCTCGAACTTGGAGCCCTCCTGCCTCAGCCTCCCAAGTGGCAGGGATTATATGTGTGTGTCACTGTGCCGGCTCCTCTGTTGTTTGAAGTTGTCCAGTTTGTAGTGCTTACTTACAGTGGCCCCACCATAGCATCAACCCAGGGCAAAGCCCTGCTTCCCAGGATCCTCCAGCAGTTGCTTGCCTCACTGAGCCCTGCAGTCCTTCCTCGCATCCTGTTGCTGAGGTGCCTCACCTCCCAGGCATGCTGGTTCCCAGTGGCCTGGCTGGGAACCCCCGAGAGGAAAAGGCCACAGCTCCAAGTCACCCTCCCCTCCCTGGGGATATAAACCAACACCTCAACCTGCATTATCTCAAAGCACACAGAGAAATTTCAAGGGAGGCCTAATGTCCCACTAATGGGGGGAGGGCGGAGGCTACGGCCCTTGTGTGCTTAATGGCGGGGTAATTTATTGTAGCGCCACTTGAGAGTTGACATATTGGAGCTATTGATTTTCCTGGGAAGATCAATATGGGGTGCCTGGGGATAGGCAGAGCTTGCCTCTGGTGGGGCAGAGTTGTTCTTCCAGGGCCTGAGACCTGACAACAGGTGGGGGTGGGGGCTGGTGAAGGCATTGGGCTGAGAGCTGTGCAGGGCCAGCACTGCCCACAGTGAGAGCCAGGCAGATGCTGGGACATATGTTGAGGCACCAGCTTCCTCTAGGGGCCCAGATCGGTGGCAGGGGGCTGGGGGACACAAAGCTGCTCGGTCTGGGCCTGGCTACCCACCCAACACCAGCTAGACATGTACAGGCAATGACTCCTGGCAAGTGAGTCTCTCTACTAACCCAAGATTCCCTGTTAGGCTGTCACTCACTAACCTAGCTTTACCAGAAACAAAAGCCAGAGACACCTGGTCTATCTTGAACTTGGCCTAAAGCTCAGGTGGGGTGAGGAAGGGGATGACTTGTTGAACTCCCGCTGGATTGCAGACCTGCTCCTTAAGTTGCCTGTCCCCTCCATCATCATGCCTCAGCCCACACTGTGGGACCCTGGTACCTCCCTCTCTAGTCTCAAGTGTTTTCCCCAAGGCCTTGCCAAGCTCCTGTTCCCAAACTCCTACCCTAGCTGCTCCAGCATCTTCTCTACTCTAGAAGTTTGCATCCCAGGCTTGGGTTTCCTCCTTGATTTCTTTTCAGGCAGAGAAAAACGTCAGGATCATTCTAGGCCAGGACAAAGGTCTGAATGTTAGTGGACAGCCCTCTCTCAGCAACATGATGGGCATCTCTGCATTTGCTCGTTGTAGGATCCAAACCCCTGTCGCAGCCCCAGCCCTGCTATCCAGATGCCTCAATCAAAGGATGGGAAAGAAGAAGGTGTGTGGGGGTAAAAGCCAGGCCCTGGGTGTCAGGACCCCTCATGCGTTCCTCCTACAGCAGCTGGACAGATCACTTCACACAGATCTTCTCTTCCATTGTAGAGGGATGAGCTGAGGTCCAGTGTTCATGGCCTCACCTGGGACTTGAGTTCACCTAGGCTGGGTTCTCCCTGTGGCTGGGGGGATCTGAGCTCCACAGCTGCCATGAGGCCCTGCACACGCGCTGCCCGCTTCCAGATGAGGCTGCCTATGCTGGAACCAGCAACAGCTGCGAGGTTTAAACACACACACACATGGAGCTCCAAGTGGGCCTCACTGGCCTGGAATCCAGTCAGCAGGTCACACTCTGCAGCCTGCGGGGACCTGCTTTCTTGCATTTTCCAGCTTCTTAGGCCCCTGCACCCCTTGCCTTGTCACCCTCGCCATCTTCAAAGCCATTAGCACAGCATTGTCCATTCTGTCTGCCTTGGACCTGCTGCCTCCACTTCACAAGGACCCAATGAACCCCAGAGATTCCCAGCTCTGCAGCAGCACCTGGGTCTGCTCAGGCTCTGTCCTCAGTTGGAATACTCTGCCTTCCTGCAGCTTACCCCCAAAGCCCCTCCTCTGGACACACAGGTGGGACATTTTCAAGGGCAGGGTGGTGTGTCTTCCCTCACAGCAGTGCTCCGCCCTGGGGCCACACAGGCCAGGGCTGCTCTGAGGGAACTGGTGACTGCCTGTGCTCACAGCACCTGCACAGCCTCTACCATCTCCCAGTCGGTCGGGGGGGAACACAGAGCCCACAGCCACATGCCTCCTGGGTCCTCTGGCAGGTTCCCAAGGTCCCTTGACTGCCTGCTCTGCTGCTTACCCCCAAGGTGGAAGTGGGCAGCACATAGACTTCAGCCTATTCCCAGCCCCTTCCCTGGGCCCATCCTTCCAAGAGCAAGCAGCAGGGGGCGCTATGGTTCTGAGCAGAAGCAGATGTGCCCCATTCTCTGCCCTGGTCCAGCTCTGGGGTTCTGGGAAGATCAGAGCAGGAGCCCCCTGAGCCATCAAGAGGGCAAGGGGCCGAATATGGTCACAAAGCAGGACCTATGTGCCCCAGCAGCCTGTAACTCGGACCCTGGGCCTTCTGATGATCTGGTCTGACAGCTGAGTTGCACTGGGTCAGAGAGGAGCCTGCTGAGGCAGGACCACCCCACAGCCAGGATGGGGCCAGTGTCTTTGGATCCTGAAGTCTCAAACTTGGTCAAAACTGAGGTCAGGCTGGGTGTGGTGGCACATGCCAGTAATCCCAGCAAGTTGGGAGGCTGAGGCAGAAGGATCATGAGTTTGAGGCCAACCTCAGCAACTAAGTGAGGCCCTAAAAATCTTAGTGAGACCCTGTCTCAAAAAGGGCTTGGGATGTGGCTCAGTGGATAAGTACCCTAAGTTCAATCTCATGTACAAAAAAGAAAAACCTCCTGAGGTCAGTCTGTGGGGACAGAGATCCCCAAGCAGTCTGGATGCTCAGGACTGAACCTGGTCAGATGCCCCTCATCCCAGGACATTGGCATTACCTGGACATGGTCTCACCTGGGTCACCCCCTGGGTTTCCTTCCAGGGACGAGGTAGTGATAAATGGTGGCTGGTTGCTGTGATGATGCCATTACCCTCCTACAGCCTGAAGTCTCTCTCTGGACATGCAGGTGACCTGCCCCTTGCCATTCCACTACAGCTCAGACAAACAGCCTCACTGTGAGATGTGAGCAGCTCCCAAGCCCCATGTAGTTGCAGGGCTCCTGAAGCTTTCTGCCCTCCAGCTGAGGAAAGGACTTCAGTAACCAGCAGGGATCCAGCTGCAGGGAAGGCCAGGTCCATTGTGCTGAGATGGCAGAGGGTGGGAGGTGCTGCCCCCCCCACCTGGAAGGGGAGCAACTGGGAAAGAGGAGGTGGTGTCCATGTGCCTCTTGGAGATCAGGAGCTGGAAACAAGAACAGCAAGCATTGTAAGGCCTTTGATGGCCCAAGCCAAGCTGGGCAGGACCAGCCCTATCAGCAGTAGTGGGATTTGGGCAAGTTGGCTGGAGTCAGGGTCTCTCAACTCCACTTCGGGGTGGCTTCAGCCAGGAGGAGGCCTGGAATGGGGGGTGGGGAGCCATCTCAGCCTGGCCCCTGGGGAAGCCCAGGCCAGCAGTAGGTTCACTGGGTGATTGCAACTCTGTGCAGGTGGGAGGGGCAGCCTTGCTGGGCAGGGTCTTCATCATGGCCCCATCTGGGCTGGTGGAGACTGGGCACAATTGCCCAGAACCCCCTCCCCCCACTGCATGGCTGGAGGGGGCTAGGCCAGGAGCCACCTGCATTAGCCCATCCCAGTGGCCTTGTGGTCTCTGTGCCTCCTGCTGGCCCAGAGCCCTGCTGCCAGTGAAGCACTATCTGTGCAGCACACCGCAGAGGCAGGATGTCCTCTAGAGAGGCCTACTCGAGAACTCAAAATAGCATGAAATTTAATTTTCCGCCTATTTGACAAGGCTTGGACCAGGCCCAATGAGCAGCAGAGATAAGGGTCCTCGGGTCCAGGGTGTGGGCCAGCTGGGCTTGCAGCAAACACTCCACGGTCCCCTGGCAGGATGCGAGCAGGTGAGGCTCGTCTTCGGACGCTCCCCCCGCGGGGCCCTGGTTGCCGGGCGCTAAAGCAAACGGGCTCTATTTGTCCAGTCTGCGATGACAATGCTGTCGCCAAATATTTGCCAGCCTCAGGCGGCTGCAGAGCCCAGCTATAAATGCTTGCATCCAGGTGGAGGTGGGCCTGCTGAGCAAGAGGTGCAGCAGAGGCCAGGTAGGACCCAGGGCCTGGTGGTGAGTGGGGAGGGCCATGGGGGGGGCATGGCTCCGTGGGGCTTCCTCCCAGGTCCTCTGTGGGACTGCTCTCCCTGTGGGAAGGTGTCTTGTCTTGCTCTCCGTGAGCAGTCATCCCCAGAGGCCTGGACATCCCGACAGCAGAGGGCCCTGCACCTTGAGCAAGTAAGGTCACACAGTGGCTTCCAGGTGGAGGAGACTGTGTACAGCTACCTCTGCTTCCCCAGGGGAGGGACAAGTGCCTAGGTCATCCTGACCCTGAGGAGTGCATGTCCAAGGGCCTTGGCTACCCACACCCAGGCCCCCACAGAGACAGGTGTTGTTTCCTGATGAGCTGGGTCCTGGGCTTCCGGGCCTTCAGCTCTGCTTTCTTCCTCCCTCTCACTGGGGTGCACCCACTTGGCTTTCCCGTGCAGATGCAGACAAGGTTCCTGGACCCCACTTTTCCCAGATTCTTCCACATCATCCTCCCAGCAGGAGGTGCCTAGGTCAGGTCCACCCAGGTATCCTTACCTCATCAGAAGTCAACCAGAACCTGGGTCTGAGGCTGCCACTGGATGCAATGGGCTGGGCTGGACCCTCATGCCCATGCCCACCCCCACCCCCCCATGGCAACTGCAAGGACCCTAGGAAGGGTTTGAGAGGCCATAGCAACCCAGGGAGGGACTCAGGAAGCCCTGGGCAAGGCTGACCCCCTGGGACTTCTCTCCCTCTGCTTTCCCTGGTCCAGGAGTGGCCATGATTTTAGTGATTGTAGTGGCTTAATCTCACCCCCACATCCTCCCTGCACCCAAAACTTCCCTACCTATAAGATGGGATCTAACTGCTCCTGCTAATGGCCCACCGCACTCCTGGGCCCACCCTCTGCAGTCTCTGCCAACCTCACCCCTGCTGAGCTGGGCCAGGGAAGCTGGGAGCTGTGGGAGGGAAGAGCCGGGGAGCCCTCTCTGGGTTGCACATGTGGCTCTGAGCTCTGACTGCTCACCTGCCCGCTACCTCCCTCTCCAGTCACTGCCTGCAGTCACAGAGGCCCCAGGAGTTCCAGTGACTTCAGGACATGGCTGCTGGCGTGATCCGGCCTCTCTGTGGCTTCCAGCTGCCCCTGCAGTCCCACCAGCCCTTCCTGAGCTCAGACCCAGAGCCCCTTGAAACTTCAGAGGAGGAGGAGGAAGAAGAGGAGGATGAGGACAATGACGACAGGGAGGGCGAGGAGCTAGAGGGCAAGGGGTCCCCTCAGAACTCAGGGGTGGCTCCCCAAGGTCCCAACAGCCCAGAGACTCCGCTGAGGCTGCTGCGCTTCTCAGAGCTCATCAGTGGTGACATCCAGCGGTACTTTGGTCCTAAGGACAAGGGGAAGGACCCAGATGCCTGTGATGTCTATGAGGATAGCCACTTGGCCAGCCACTCAGCCCGAGAGCTGTACTATGCTGACCTGGTGCGCCTGGCTCAGGGCGGGGCCCCAGAGGACGAGGAGGCCACTGAGCCTGAGGTCCACTTGTCCAGGGGATCTGAGGGGCAGGCACACAGGTCAGGCTTCAGCAAGGATGGGACACTGCCACTGGGACCCCTGGCTGAGCTCTTTGACTATGGGCTGCGGCAGTTTCTGGGGCCCAGGGCATCAGCTGGCCACAGACTGAGGCTGGAACGGAAATACAGCCACATCACCCCCATGACCCAGAGGAAGCTGCCCCCATCCTTCTGGAAGGAGCCGGCGCCCAGTCCCCTGGGCCTTCTCCACCCTGGCACACCAGACTTCAGTGACCTGCTGGCCAGCTGGTCATCTGAGGCCAGCCCTGAGCTGCAGGGTGGGGGTGCTCAGGCATTGGAGGGGACACAACTGACCGAAGCCTAGAGACTGGGCAAGGTCAAGGCTGTGCTGGAGGCAGCAAAGGCCACCCTTCCCAGGGTGCCCAGACTCTCCCTCATGCTCCCTGAATTCCTTCCTTCCAGATAGCCGTGACCTGGCTGCCCACCTCAGGCAAGGCCTTTCCAGGCCCCAAAGGAGGTTCTGGTCTTGTCCTGCAGCCTATGGCTGTTACTGCCAGGGGTCACCAGGACTGGCAAGGGTGCAGGACTAGTGAGGGTGTCCAGGCTGAGCCAGCCCCTGGCCTTAGCCTCCAGAAGCACCCCACTCTGTACAGGGGCCCCCAGGGCTCTGCCTACAGGAGGGAGAACCTGGGCAGGAGCTTTGGCTCCCTGAGATCATGGGCTAGGGGTGTTTACCTACACATGTACCCCTCTAGGGGAGGCCCCATCGCTGCCAGGCCATCTCCTGTGACTCAGGTCGGTGGCAAGAGCCAGCCCACCTGCACCCCACAGGGCCAGTGCTGATTGTCCCTGGTGCAGTCCCTGGTGTAGCATAGGCAGGCAGCAGGGCCAGGGACACAGATGAGCCTGGGTTTTCTTAAGAGGCAGAAAGAGGCGCCTGACTTGAGTAAACATGGGTGTTTACTCCCTGGATGAGTGCTGAGAAGTGGCTTCCTCGGGCAGCACTCTGGATGACAGGTCAGCTTGCAGGGCTGGGCCCAGCCTGAGGTGGTCAGCCACAAGCCTGCAACCCCAGTGTCTTCATTCCTGCTGGGGGGTTCGCGTAGGTCCTGGCAGCAGTAGGTCTGGGTGCCTCTGGACAGGCCAAGACCCTTTCTCCTGGGGATGTGGGGCTCCTGGGTTGCGGGGGAAAGAGATTGGGCAGGACAGGAAGGACCCTAGGGATTGGGGAATTTGGTCTCCTGGTCTTGGTCCTTCCCACTGCCCAACCTGTGTGTCAGTCACACAGGCACTTGGGGAGGATTTCACTGGCAGGTATCAGGGAGTAATGGCCCCATGTGGTACAAGAGCTAGCACATTTATTTCTGGGAAAGGGACAAGGACGTGCGCTGGGGTGCAGGCTACTGGTGGGATGTCTTCAAGACTACGCCTTGCCTCTGCCGGACCACCAGGTTCATGAGGACGGTCTTCCACTGCAGCCACCTGCCCAGGGACCCGGATCATGGCCTGCACCTCTCACCACCTTCCCTCCCTGTGGGGACCTCCCTGTCCTACCCCAGACCTGGAACCTGAGGGGCTGCCGCCAAGCTCCCTGCTGCCCACCTCACAGTCTGATACACGCCCCAGCAGTTCACGGAGACCAGCTCTCCAGGAGCCACATCCTTGATGAAGAACCGCTGCCTCACCAGGGACATGAGAACCCGCCTGCTGCCCAGTGTCAATGGCCAAGGGCCCTCCTCACTCCAGAGGCGCAGCACACTCTCCCGCAGGGTTGCAATCTCCTCTGTGCGCTGCAGGACACAGGGGCCCCTGGTGTTACCCAGGAGCCACGGGGTCGGGGTGGGGAGCAGAACAACAGAGGATCACAGAACATGGGAGTAGACGACAGGGGCGGGGGCAGCCCAGGCCAGAGTCCCTCATCTTCAGGAAAAGGCTGCTGGGTGCCAGCTGGGCTGCTGGGCGCCAGCTGGGCTGCTGGGCAGACTGCAGGCTAGAGGGAGCAGGGCCAGGCTTGCCCCAGCCCTGGGAGTCCCCAGCCCCTCTCACCAGCTTGGTCTCTGTGTTGAACTTAAGGTTCTGGATGGTCCTGTGGGCCTGCATGCTGCTCTCCAGTTTTATCATTTGCTTCTGAAACTAAACATAGCCCCTGTCACGGGCAAGACAAAGGTGGCCTTCTGGTGTCCAGCCAGCCCCAGGGCCCAACCTGGAATCCCTGAGCACTGGGAGCTCTGGCAAGTGTCCAGGCATGGTGGACTCCCTGGGCCCAAGGTACCGTGGCCAGCTGTCCCTGGATCTCAGCGATCTTCCTCCCGGGGCTCTCCTCCTTGAGCAGCTGCATAGAGGACAACAGGGTGGCCAGCTCCTGCCTCATGGCACCAACTTCAAACTCTCTGTGGGCACCGAGGGCAGCTATGGAGTCCAGGTGAGACAGATAGGTGCCTCCCCTAGCTGCCATAGGTCAAAGGGAGCCCAAGAGGACTTGGCCTTGCCCACTTCTAGTGCAGAAAGTGGGGATTCCCAGTGGGTGGCAGGGGGGAAGCTGCACCAGAGGAGAGGTGATCCCAGAGTAGGGCTGGCCAGGCCAGGGAGGGGACGGGGCTGCCATGGGCACCTGGCAGAGCTTCTGCCCATTTCTCAGGGGCACCCTCACCTGACCCTGCCCTCGGCTGAGATCTTCAGGTCTGTGTCGCTCTTGTGGAAGATACACTTGTCTGAGACGCCTTCTATCTGAAATGGAGGCCGCGGACAACCTGGGGGGTGACCCCGAGCACAGCCAGCTTGGGGAGCCCCGGGCCGTCCAGGCCCAGCAAGGAAGGCAGGAGAGGGGAGGGGTGGGAGAAGCCCTCCAGCTCCCCAGGCTGTCAGAGCCTGGACAGGCTAGGCCCACCTGCCGCAGGAGGCCGTCCACCTTCTCCTGCACCTCCCGCAGGTGAGTTGAGACTGTCTTCTGCCACCGGGCCAGGTCTTCCAGGGACTTCCTCTCCACACCCTCCCACTCAGTCTTCACCTGAGATTCAGACACAGAGAAGGCTGGGTCCCAGATAAGAGTTCAGGCAGGCAGAAGGACAGGGCTATGAGCCAGGACATGGAGAGGCCCAGGAGGCTGGGGAGAAGCTCCTGAAGGCCACATGCCCACATCCACCTCTGACTCTGAGCAGTCTGTGCCCAGGCCTGCTGCAGCCACCTAGGGGGACAGCCATGCCCAGAGCCCAGTCAAGTGGGCTGCCAGGCTCAGCCCAGATGCACCAAGAAGAAGGGCACAGATCTTCTACCACCAAGAGCCGACAGGGACAGGGACGAAGAGCAGGCCTGTCACCTGAAGGAGAGGGCCTGTCATGAGCTGTTCTGACCAGTGTGTGCCCAGAGGGGCTACAGGGATGACCTGGGGGTTCCAGCCCCAAGATCAAAGGGTGGACCCTCATGGTCATGGCAGTATGATTCCCAAAAGCCAAAAATAACAACAGCCCACACGTCCCTCAGCAGGCATGTGTGCAAACAAAAGGTGGCCTGCTCACACCAGGGGATGTCACCCTGCCAGGAGGATACACTGTGAGGGCCTGGCCCAGTGAGCAGCCAGAAACAGCAGCCACATGTGTGTGACTTCACTGACATCAAAGGTCCTGTGGGCAAGGCCACAAGCACAGAGATGGATCTGAGGGGCCAGGGGCTGGGGTGTTGGGGAGACTTGATGGGTGGTCTGGGGTTTCCATTTGTGGTGATGAAAAGTTCTGGAATCAACAGGGCTCCCAGCTCTGAAGGAACTGGAACCCACTGAATCGCACACCTGAGGGTATGGCCCGGCCTACAGGTTATAGCTCAGCGATGATGCAGGAGAAGAAGGGAAATGAACGCCAGGGCCATGGGTGGCTACCACCTTTGTTCATCCCACCCCTAGGGACAGCCTCAGGTCTCAGCAGTGGAGCTGGACTGGTCAGACCTCTGCCCTCAGGGCCCAGGCCTTCCAGAATGTGCCTTACTGCCCCTTGGTGCTTACCTCAGATAGTTTCAGGCCCAATGTCTGTTCCTGAAGGTCCAGCCTCCAGCTCACAGCCAGACAGTGGTCACTCAGGTCCTTCAATTGCCTGGCCAGCTGGGCCACTGACCCCTCTAGGACCTGACTCTTCTCTCGGAGCTGCAGGGGACAGGAGGAGGTCAGGGAGGCCTCAGCTGAGTGACCATGGTCATGTGCAGGGTGTGTGCTGCCCCTCTCCCTGGGCACCCCCTCACCAGCTCCAGAGCACCCTGCATCTCCTGCCGGGTCAGCTCGCCAGCCAGCTGAACGGCCTCCAGGTTCTCTTGCACAAAGGAGGCCAGTTCCCCAGCCTGGCTCTCCTCCAGGCACACCTTGGTATTCCTGTGGGTTGACAACACTGACACTGTTTCTCAGCTGAGGCTGGTCTGCCCCTCAGCATCAGGCCAGGGAAGAGGACACAGCTGCTAGCTCGCTCTGGAATCTCCCAGGAGAGCCCATGGATCAGAGGACAGGATGTTCTCATGGGTGCCTCCAAGAGAGTTAGGTTTAGGGAAGGGACAGGACCCAGCTAGAGGGTCACTATTCTGTCCCAGTGGATAAGTCCTAGTGCTCTGCTAGTGCCTTCCAGGGGAGGTGGATGACTTCTGGGTGGCCTGCCTGGGCATGCAGCTCCCCGTGGCCAGAGGACACCCACCGGGCCTTCTGCTCAGCCAGCAGGATGCGGTTCACTGACACCTGGTTCTGCCGTACGAACTTTGTCAGCTGGACCACGGCCGCGTCCAAGCCCCGACACTGCTCCAGCAGGTGGCCCTCCTCCTCCTGTCGCAGAGGAGGTGGCCCTGAGCTGGTGCTCTCCCAGACTGCCCTGGCCACACCCACCCACCAGGCCCACCTGGCGCTGAGCCCCCAGGGCCTGCACACGCTCCTCTGTCAGCTCCTGCAGCCTCTGCCAGCGGCCCTCCAGCTCCTCCCGCAGGCTGCCCTCGGCCTGCAGCCGTGTGCTCTCAGAGGCCTTCATTCTCTGCAGGAACACCACCGTCTGCCAGGCCCCTGCCTGGCCTGGGTACATGAGCGAGGGTGCCCGGTCTGGCCCAGGATCCTACCTGCTCCAGGGCCAGGAAGCTCTTCTGCAGGAAGCTGCACAGCTTGGCCTCCCTCTTCAGGAAACGGAGGCTCACCTCCTCGCCTAACTTGGTTACCTGGGCCTGGGGAGAGGCCCAGTGTCACCCTCAGCCTCCCTGCTGGACATCCCATCCCCCCCAGCCCCAGGTCACATCCCCCTTGCTGTCCCTGGGACTTGCAGAACTGGATCTACTGTATCCTGAGCGGAATGAAAGGCAGGGCAGGCAGGGGCCACTATCCCCAAGAGACCAGGCTCAGGGAAGATGAAGGGCCATATACTAGCCAGAGCTGGGGCTGGGGCAGGGCAGTAGGTGCACTTGAGACAACTCCTCACACACATGGGGACAGCCCATTGCAGAGGGCAGGCAGGGCCACAGCACCCCTGCTACACCAAGGGTGTGAAAGAGCGGGGGCGGGAGGGGGAAGTAGCCCAGCCCAGTGTGCTCCCCTCCATCTCACAGGGTCCAGACACCAGGCACCTTCTTCACAGCCACAAAGCTCTTCTACCAGTAGCCCCAGCACTCAGGCCCTGCCCATGGTTGGGTGGGGGCCTCGGGGAAGCCCTCACTCTGCCTAGGCCCCTAGGGGAGGGAGGCACAAGGAGGGTGCCCTAGAGCAAGGTCCACAGACTTTCCCATACAGCCCCACAGTAAATGTTTCAGGCTCACAGGACTTTTGCTGAAACCTTTCAACACTGTGGTTGTGACCTCAAAGTAGCCATTGACAGCACTAAATGTGCTTTACTGGCTTTGTGCTGATAAAACTTTATTTAAAAACTAGGCAGTGGGTACAGTGGGTACACCTGAAACCCCAGCAAATCAAGAGGCTGAGGCAAGAGGGTCACTAATTGGAGGCCAGCTTCAGCAACTTAGTGACCCTGTCTCAATGCAAAAAGGGCTAGGGAGATAGCTCGGTGAACCTGGGTTGAATTGCCAATTCAAAAAACGAATGAACAAACAAATAAAATTAGACCATGGGCCATAGTGTGCTGACCCTGGCCCTAAAGTCCTCAGACACTCTGGGGCTCAGAGGAAAAGGCAGGTGCCCCAGGAGGGGCAGCTCCCCTACATCCAGTGTCAGGAGCCCTCAGCCCTCTGCCCTCACCTTGGCACCAGCATATCAGCTTCCCAGCGGCAGTGGGAAGGGGCCACATGGGAGCAGTGGGATGAGCCCTGCCTTGGAGGAGCCTGGGTGTGTGGGGCACAGGCTGCAGTCCAGGGATCTGTCTGCAGAGCCAAGGAGCTGGTCACTCCTGGGGGTCCTGAGTGGGAGGCAGCATGGGGGCCTGGAATTCCTGACTCCTGCTTCACAGAGGAAGGCTCAGGCTGCCAACGGCTGGGAGGGGGCTCTGGCTCCACTGCTCCCCTCCCTGACCCAGGCTGTGGCAGCCAGAGATGTCCACTCCAATGGGCTTTTGTGAGGAGGACCCCAGATTTGCACCACTGGCCACCTGTGGCTGCTGGCATTTGAAAGGCGGCTCACATGGCCTAGGAACCGAGTTGAGTTTTTATCATTGTAACTGATCTCAATGGGCAGGGCCATTGGGGTAAGAGGTCACCATGGGGGACAGTGCAGGATGAGAGGTCCTCCCCAAGTTCCATCAGCAGGGAGGGAAGAGCCACCTCTGGCCAGGGCACAGGCTGAGGATGCTGGGGCCCTCCAGGGGCCCCTGCCAGGGCCGGGCCTGGCCTCCCTGTGGTACCTGCATCTTGGCCACCTCGTGGTCCACCCTCTGGCTGGCATCCTCTTGGCTCTTGTGCAGTGCACTGCAGGCCGCCTCCCGGCCTTGCTCCTCCTGCCTCAGCAAGCCGGTCAGCTTAGTCAGCCTAGGGACAGCGGGTGCAGGCGCCAGCTAAGCTAGCTAGAGGACTGGACTGGGGAGCCAAAGAGGCTGGTGGAACCGTGGGACAGTCTTTCTCAGCTAGGGCAACATGGGAGTGGAGACAGACCTCAGAGTCCCAGCAAGGGATCCAGGGAGGGAGGGCAGGGCCCCAGCCCCTACGAGGTCCACCGTGGGTCTGTGGTCCCCAGCATCCAGTGGCTCAGCACCGAGGCAGGGGATCCCCTGCTGGTAGTGCTGGGGGCACAGGGTGGGTCCAAGCCAGCCTGGGGAGGTGGCGCCCACCTGAGGTTGGCCTCTTGCTGGGCACCCTTCCGCTGCACGTCCTGCAGGGCCTGCCTCCTCCTGACCTGGGACAAGGCTTCCCGGACTTCCACCAGCCTGGCACACAAGGAGCGCCTCTGCAGGCCCAGAGCAGCTGGGCAGCCTCTGGGACTGGGGATTTGGCCATGGGGGCCCTATCATCAGCCCCCCTGCCTTCTCGGGATCTCAAGCTATCCAGGGGCATTGAGACCCGAGCTTTCTGAGTTGGACCACATACCGGTACTGCTTACCCTAACAAGACAGCTTACTGGGGAAACAGAATCCTGAGCGAATCCCCATGGGCCCTGGTGCCAGCCACTGCCTGAGCCTCTCCCACCTGCTGAAGCCCATGCCCACAGGAGTGTAGGGTACCTTTTGTCCAGAGCCTGCATCTGATTCTGGTTCTGGGGTCCAGGGAACTGCAAAGCGGAAGGTGTGGGGCTGGGCAGGCTGGAGCGCAGGCCCAGTGGGCGTGCCCTGGAGCCATGGCTTAGGGATGAGCAACGGGGGTGGCACTGGGCTCAGGACTAACCCCTGAGAAAGGGGGAGATTGACTGGGGTGGGGCACTGACACCTCTGCCATAGCTCACCTCCAATGCCTCCTTCTCGGGGGCCTGGGCCACCTGCTGCATTTCCTGCCGCAGCTGCCGGAGCTCTGAGGCCTGCAGCTGCACGTGGGCCCGCATCTGCAGCAGCTCCCGCAGCAGGCTCAGGGTGGCGTGCTCACAGCGCTCCTTATGTCCGCGCAGGCACGCCACCTCAGCCTGCAGGTCACCCACCCTGGCCAGGGTTGGAGAAGGTGGTCACCAGGGCAGCCTCCTCGTGGTCCTCCCTGGTCCTCTTGCCCTGTGCCGCAGGGCTCACCACTGCTCCAGCTTCTCCCAGCGCTTGGAGGTGCTTGGCTCGGGGACACAGGCATTGGACGCCAGGTGGCTGGACTCTGAGTTCTCCTGACTCAAGGGCTCAGGGCTGGTCAGGCCTTCGGCCAGGAGGAGCTCCAGGTCCTCCAGCAAGACGGTGCTCCGCTGAGAGTGGGGCGAAACCCCTGACAGGGAGCTGTCAGCTAACTCTGCAAGGAAGTGCTTTGGGAGTGCACCCCCAGACACCAGCTCCTGCTGGAGCCCACAGGCACCCCAACATTGCTGACAATACCCACCAGCCACCCGAGCTCAGCCTGTCTACTGTTGCTAGGCACCACCCAAACCAGGTAGGGGCATGGCTCAGAGAGCTGCAGGAACCTGTCAGAGAACACATAGTACTGGGTAGCAGACACAAGACAGCACCCACCCTGCCTAGCTCTGGCAGCAGCCACGGGGAGAGCAGAGCTGTCTTGTGTGGTCCTCCCCGGTACCTTGCTCCTCCCGCTGCAGACTGCACACCCCACATCTGGCTCACCTGACATGGCTTCACCACCTGTCCCCCCTGCAGCTTTGACGCTGGGCCTAGTGTCCCCGTGGCTGCCCAGAGCTGGATGCTAGGCCAGGGCTGATGGGGACTTAGGGTGCGGCAGGGAAGTGGGGCTAGAAGGCTAGGAGGCCTCAGGAAGCGGGAGGGCTGCAACTCGAAAAGCCACCCTTACATCCTGCCTTCTTCCCAGAGGGTCCCACAGGAGGCAGGAGCAGCTGGGCAACAGAGCTATTCTGGAACTTTTCTTTCCTCATCAGAACCCTGTGGGTCATGGACCAACTGCCAGCGGACCTGAGCCCTCACCTGTCCCATCCTGATGGCCTCCAACTGCCAGCTTCTGGAAGGTTCTGAGGGGCACTGGGCAGCTTCATCTTGCAAAGGGGCTTATTCCAGCAGGGAGGGAAACCAAGCCAACCAGTCCTGACCACAGCCCAGGCCAGAGACCCAGGGGCAAGCTGCAGGAGGTGCCCACCACTTAGGGCTGCTGACACCTCCGGCTCTCCCAGCAGCCATGAAGGAGGCCAAGACGACAGGAGTTATGACAATTTGTTTTATTTGACCTAATATTTCCAAAATGTCATTCCAACATGTGACCAACACAAAACAATGTGTACAGAGATTGCACGTGCGTTTTTGGTACGTCTCTGGGGCCTGGCGGTTTCTCACGCCCTGAGGACCAACTCAGATGCAGCCCCTCTAGAGCTCTTCTTGCCTTGTTTCCCAGGCCCACCTGCCAGGGCCTCCTGTGGAGTAAAGGGTCCTGGGGGAGGGACTCCCCAGTATCCTGGCTCGCCCAGGAGTGGGGCTTCCTGGCCTAGAGAGCAGGGGTGGTAGAAATGGCTCCGAGCTGCTTGGAGGAGGGCAGGGCCCCAGTGAGGGCGGATGGCTATCTGCCAGACCTGACCTGTCTGCAGCTCCCCAGGTTGCAGGGTGGGAGGCCATGGTGCTCACAGGAAGGCCTGGTGCCACACACCAGTCACCACCACCTCAGTGCCCAACCCCTGGCCCCGCAAGTGCCAGTGGGCTGAACAGGGAGGCTGGCACTGGCTGTCTGGGCAGGGGTCCTTTATTTCTCACACTCAGGACCCATGGAGAGCAGAGGAGGAAGCACAGCCTGGGGCCACATGTGCCAGTCTTCCACAGGAAGACTCATGTGGCCTTCAAGACATATGCCAGGGACACAGAGATCCCCTTCCGTGTCCCACAGGAGGGGCCCTGCAGCCAGAGGGACACCACATCTAGTCATCTGTCTGAAGGTGGCTGCCCAGCTGGTGGGTGGGAAGGTGGGAGCTTCTTGGCTGATTCTCAATGGTCTATCCCAGAGCCACTAAGACAGCCTGGGGGTCCTGAGGCCAGCAGGAGGCTACCTCTAGTGGCATCTGCTGCTGTCAGAAAAGATGTATTAGCCGGTACCAAGGCCCCTGGGTGCTATGGGAAGGCTGACCTCTGGCTGCTGTACACATGTGGGGTGACCCCAGCTCTGGAGTACTTAGGGTGACAGGCAGGGCCTGGGAGTCAGGCACTAAGATGATCCTCAGCTCCCAAGACCCTGGGACAGAGCCCATCTGCCACGTCCTCTGGACCTGGGGTTGCCCAAGTTGGGTGTAAACCCAGGGGTGCACATAGGGCTCCCTGTTGGAGCTGCCCTGGGGCCACACAGCTCCCAGGCCCTGGCCACTGAGGCTCAGGCTGGGCCTTGCTCAGGCCCAGGGGCCCTATACTGTGGGCTCTCAGCAAATGAGACTGAGCTTGTGGCCGGGAGAGGTAGACCAGCTCCTGAGTGGTCAGCAGGAGCTGGTCTCCCACAGGAACCACAGAAGCCACTATAGGCAGGATGCAGCACATCCACCTCATGTGCACGCCAGCCCCTCCCCTCGGTCCCAGGGAAGGTGCTGCTGCACACATGACCCCTGAAGGCAGGAAGTGGGAGATGGACCTGCACAGCAAGGGACTGGCCCAGTCTGGGGAAGCCTGCTCCCAGTGCCACACCCCCAGAGGACAGGGACCCTAGTAGGTGCAAGGGGCTGGGAGTGCCACCGCCCAAGGCGGGGCGCCGGGCCTCAGGTCTGGGCCAGTGAGAGCTCCTCCAGGCCTCCCTTTCCCAGGCGGTACCTGGCCAGATCCTTCCTGGTCACCAGCCCGACGACCTGCAGAAGCAACACCAGGTCACACAGTCCATGGGCCAGCACCCCACCTGTCCCACACATGGCTGGTGCCAGGGGAGCCTTTAGAGCTTTGACAGACTCTGAGGCTGGCACGTGGCAGAGTAAGGGGTACAGCTGTTGTGCCAGCACTGATGCAGGAACAGGCCAAGCTGGGTCTCACACCCATGTACCTGCATGGGAGCAAGAGCAAGTGCCCATGACCTGGCCAGCCCATCAGGACACAGACTACCAGACCCACCTGATTGCGGTTGTCCACGACCACCAGGTGCCTCAGGCCAAGAGCCCGGAACAGCTTGAAAACCCGAGGGAGAGATGCATCCTGCAAAGGCACAGCATTCAGTGGGCCCACCCTGGCCGGGATTGCACCCTGACCCAGGAAGGTCTGCCAGTCTACTCTTGTCCATCTGGGCCCGACCCCCAGTATGCTGCCTTGGGGACTCCCCCCAACAGACCCTCCCAAAGTAGCAACAGGGGCCCCCACTCTCCCTGCCTCTGTGTCCATCAGAGGTGGCCACTCCACAATGTCCTAGGAGGCCCTAAGCTCTGGTACCTGGGGCACTGTGTAGGGCGAGGGGTTCATGAACTCCGAGAGGTCCATGGTGCACTCCCGCTCGTCCTGGGACACGTGGATGGACTGGATCGGGGGGAAGCGTGGGTAGGCGTCACGGAAGTCCTTTAGCTTCAGCCGCCGCTGTACCAGGCCCATGTTGGATCTCTCCACAAACACCTGCGGACAGTGGCCAGTCAGGTACTCACGTAGGGGCCGCACCCCAGGCCCTCCCCACTGGGCTGCCCGACACACCTTGTGCTTAAGGAGCACGATGAGCTGGGAGCGCAGGATCAAGCCCTGGAGCCTGGCTTGCTGCAAGAAACGTGGGCTCAGAGGCAGCCCTGGGGCCCCTGCTCCCGCCAGAGCCCTGCCCGCCCGGCTACAGCACCATCACAGCTCCTCCGAGCACTGGCCTTGCCACAGGCACTTCACTGCACAGGGCCCTTGAGCCCCGAGACCAGGGACAGGGCAGCCTGGCCTGAGCCGTGCGGGGCTCGCGGGTGAGGTGTCGAGAGGGCAGCTTTGGCTGGAGAGGACATGCAGCCCCAAACTAATCCCCTCCACCAAAGTCCACGTCTTATGACCCCATCAGGAGAAGGGATATGGCAGCGGCTCATGTCCAGCCTTTGCCTCCTGACAAGGTGAGAGCCACTGTCACACTGACCACCCCACCGGGTCAGGACCATGAGACTCGGGCATGGTTCTCCTGTAGACTGGGTGACTCTGGTCATCTCCTTCTATGGGCAGCGAGGTCCTGCTGCACACCCAGTGCAGGGCAGGCCTAGTACCTGGGTGCCGTCCACACCCTCCACCACAGGGAAACCGTTGTGGTTGGACGCAGAGTCGCTGAGGACGTCCACAATGGTGCCGACCTTCTCCCTCATCCTCAAGCAGGTCACGGGAGTGCTCATCACCTCCCTGCCAGGGAAGCCACCCCCAAGGCCGCCTGTCACTGGGGCACCAGCAGACTGGACTCAGCCCTCCTGTCACAAGGTGTCCTCAGTAGCCATTGGTGCACCACGCTGATGCTCAATGGCACAAGGCTGTCACACTAGGAAACTGGAGCCCAGGGGCCTCCCACCCACCCCCCAAGACTCTGCTGGAATCGGGAGCCCAGCCCAGGGCTGGGGCAGCTTCCCCCCTAGGAATGCAGCCTCCTCCCTGCCCACCTGCCACCCAGAGCGTCCAGCATGAAGCACCATACTCCCTGACCTGTGGCCCTGCAGCCCGCGGGGTGCGGGGGGGGGGGAGCAGGGGGGGACGGGGGAGAGAGACTGAGGCGT
>NW_026000185.1:7726342-7745866 GCF_001458135.2 Marmota marmota marmota | reverse complement strand
GGGGGGGGCAGGGGGGGAGGGGGGAGAGAGACTGAGTGGCAGCTTGGCCGGCCATACCTGGCGGTGAGTGAGTGTGAGGTAACTGGGGCTTCCCAATGCAGGAAGGGCACACTCTGCAGCTGGATGTGCATGTCATATAGGCCCTGGGGGACAGGCATCACAATGCATGGGGGCCTAATGACACAGTGCTTCCCCAAGGACCCCCCACCATGCTAGCCCCCGAGGCAGGGCGCCAGACACACTGTGCCTGCCTCTACAGGTGGCTTCACAGGGACCCTTCCCTCTATATCTGGTTATATGGCCCACACACCTCGATGAAGACATCACCCACGATCTTGGCAGTCATCAACACCAGCATGATGGGGAAGCCGTAGGTCACATTGCTGGTGGCCTCCATCATGATGACTGTCAGGCTCAGGGTCATCCTCACAATCCCTCCTATAGGAAGTGCATGTGAGCCCTGTCCTCCTGACAGCAGGGCCCAGCTCAGCAGGGTCCAGCTCCCAGGAGACTGCTGGTGTGGTCATGCCCCAGGGGGTGGTGCCAACTTCTGCCTCAGGCTTCTGATTTTTGTTCTGTTTTTGGTACTGGGGATTGAATCCAGGGACGCTTAACCACTGAGCCACAGCCCTAATTATTTTTCATTTTGGGACTGCTAAGTTGCTGAGGCTGGTCTTGAATTTGTGATTCTTCTGCCTCAGCCTCCCAAGCTGCTGAGATTACAGGCCTGTGCCACTGCCCCAGCCTAAGCTGTTCTTTTAAACCGAGTGCCAACTGGATGTGCAAGGCCAGCTCTGGCTGTGCTCACCACAGGTGGGTTACTGAGAATGGGCCCTGCTGACCTCATGGGGCCCACCCCGTCAACCAGGCAGGACCCAGGACTCACCGAGCTGGGCCGCAGCGCCCATGAGGGCGTACTTGCCAGGGTCTGCCCAGATCTGTGGGAGGCAACCCAGCGAGAAGTCCATGTGGCAGCAGCTCCCACCAAACCCACCAGGAGGCACCCAGGAGGGCCTGGCCACCCCATGGTGTCACACACCCTCTGTGTGGCCACTCTATAACTGACCCAGGGGCACCTCACCACAGGCGGGGGAGCAGACTGCACTAGCTGGACATGCTAGTGAGCTGGGCAGACAAGGCTTCGCCCAGGCCCAGGTACTCTGAGTGCAGGCCTAGACAGCCAGCGGGGATTCTAGCAGGCCCCAGCACACAGGGGCCACACACTGTGACCCACTGATGGGAAGTGTCTAAGACAGGCAAATGCAGAGGGCAGGGAGGAGAAATGGGCTCCCTGCCAGATGGAGAAGACTCTGTGGCTACAGGACGCTGAGCAGGGTGCTGAGCTGGCGTTCACCACCACGGCACTGTGCCTCTCCAAAGGCAGAATTTTATGCCATGTGAATGTGTCTCAGTTTGAGACACGATGGCCATGCATGTGATCCCAGGACTCGGGAGGCTGAGGCAGGAGGATGGCAAGTTTGAGGCTAATGAGGGCAACTTAGTGAGAATCTGTCTCAACATACAAAATAAAAAGAGCTGTTGATGTGGCTCAGTGGTAGGGCACTCCTGGGTTCAATCCCTGGTACTGAGGGTGTCAGGTAAAGGAAAAGCCAAACCGAAATAAACCATGCCAGAGAGGCCAGAGGGCACCGAGAGCCCCGAGCGAGCCTGGGCAGCGAAGTGGGGCAGATACGGACTCCTTACTGCAGCCTCCCCTTTTCTGTGGTGCTGGGACTAGACCCAGGCACTCTATCCATGAGACACATCACCAGCTCCTGTATTTTATTTAAAAGTTTGAGAAAGGGTCGAGCTAAGTTGCTGAGGCTGACCTTGAACTTGCAACCCTCCTGCCTCAGCCTCCTGGGATCACAGTACCTGGGATCACAGTACCTGGGATCACAGGCGTGCACCAGCACCCAATCACTGTGACCTGTCTGGTAATGTTTTAATCTTATTGGATAACTAAAAAGTTGAACAGACCCAAAACACAAAGCAAAAACCAAAACCCGGAGCACTGTAGAGGCAGGCAAGAGGAGGGAGGGGCTGGAAGGCCCTGCTGGGTGGGGCCTGGCCCAGCTTGTCCCTTAGCCCTGGGCTCCCTACTCTTGCTATGTCCCCGCAGTCTGCAGCGTGCACAGTACAGCAGCATAGCCCACCTGCTGCTGCCCACCTGTCCTGGGCGCCCTGCTGTCTCTGGCAGTGGCCCCCAGACAAGGGATTAAGGGGACATCTCAACTTCAGGGCCCCAGCCTCCCTCCTCCAGTTCCCACTCACCGCTGCCCCCGTGAGGTAGGACAGGGAGATGCCAAAGAGCCGGCCCCAGGCAGCCCCGATGAGCAGGGATGGGATGAAGACGCCTGCAGACACAGTGAGTCCGTAGGTCCAGCAGGCCAGGAAGAAGTAGACCAGGGTGAACAGGCCCAGGGTCATGGGGTTGTAGGAGCCTGGGGGAGCAAGACCACTGACTGCCCACCCGACTCATGCCCGTGTGCACTGCCCCACCTGGTCCATGTGGCCATACCCAGGGAGCCAGGCCCCCTGAGACCCAAGACAAGAGGCTCCCTGAAGGCTCGGTACTCTCCACCTCCCTGGGGAAAAGAAGGGACTGGTCAACCAGAAGGGGAAGTGGTGGTGACAGTGACCTCAAGCCAGCAGAGCAGATGTGGAGCCCAGGGTGGCAGCCTAGATCCCACATCCGTGGCCCATCCATGATCCCCAGAAAAGCCTGCACCCAGGTGACTGTCACTGGGATGGGGAGTCACATAGGCTGCTGAGGAAGCAGCTGGGCTTCCAGCCCTGCTAGACTTGTCCTCAGTCTGACCTCAAACTGACCAGCTGAACTGGGAGGTGTCTTTCCTCCAAGTCTTAGCACAGCTCAACTTCGGAGGACAGGCCCTGTGGTCCAAAATGGCCAGTGTTACAGAGCCTGTCCTCCGAAGTTGTCCTCCTGGTTGCAGTGGGTGCCTAAGATGCATTCTGGGAAGATGTCACATCTGGGAGGGTGGACAATAGCCAGGCCAGGAGCCACTCTTGGCAACTGGCTGAGCCAAGTCCCAGGAGGCAGCTTCTTTTTGGACAAGGTGCTAAGAGGTCAGGTTTGGAAGACTGGGCTAAGTGGAGAGGGAACATCCAAGGTGGCCAGAACATGGAGATCTGAAGGCTGGGGATGGGATAGGGAGGGCAAGGGGGTGGGATAGGGAGGTGTTGCCTACACCCCGGCAAAGAGTGCTATAGTACAGGCCAGCAGGACCGGGAAGGAGTAGGCCAGGGAAGGCAGAGGTCTGTGGGGAAGGCACAGTCCACACCAAGCAACCGCCTGCAGGAGACATGGCCAGACACTACTGGAACCATAGCCGGTTGCGGGACCCTTGTGTGCACACAGGGGACCCAGGCCTACCTCGCTCCACACTTAAAAGGGTTTCTGCTAAATCTAACCCTCACACACACATACACACACATAGACCCAGAATCAAGGACAGATGTCCTCACTGGCCTTGTGATAGGCCAGGAGGGAGCAGAGCTTGAGACAGGCACCAGAAAGCTCAGCTCTGTGTGGCCCAGTGTGCAGGGCCTGGCTCTGGGCACCTGCTGCACCGCTGTCAGACAGCCTGGCACTCAGAAGGCTGGGTTTCCTGACGGAATCCACTGGGAGGTGAGCCAGAGGCAGCCCTAGGCCATCCCAGAAAGGAAGAGGATGGCATGGCCATTGGACACCTGGCTGGCCGCCCTCCAGGTGCTTGGCCACAAGGTGACCTCTGCAGCCCGGGCACACTGCACCACACAGGATGACCCTTCCAGCCCAGGACAAGGACTGCTGGGCTGAGACCCTTCCCACTGCCCCAGCAGGCACACCTGGCGGGTCGTGGAACAGGCTCACCACGCTCCTTTCGGGGGTGTTGAAGAAAGCTGCGGCCATGGAGTTGTACTCGCCATCTGCACAGAAGAGCTGCAGGGTCGGGAGGGAACAAGCTGGAAGGCAGCTGGCCCTGAGGCTATGTTTGGGCCCACCCTGCCCCTGCTGCCTGGGGATATGGGCAGCCAGGGGCCCTGTGAGCACACTGCCAGAGCCAGCGGCCAGATGCCAGCCACTGCAAGCCCCAGGCCCAGGCCTGCCCCTCCTGGACTAAGGCAGAGCTGGGCTGCAGCAAAGCTGGCTTGTCCACTGTGACCCTGACTACCTTTGCAAGTCTGTTCCCATCTGTCTCCACCAGAACTCATTCCCTCTCTGCCCCCACCCTGGGCAGGGGCTACTCATCCTCATCCTACCTCCAAGAGGAATTCAAAGGCCCTGTGTCTGGCCTCTCACCAAGCACATTTTTAAGGCTCATCTGGGCCACAGCTGGCTTCCTGCTGTGGAAGGGCACTTCACTCTGCTAGTGGATGGACATGTGGGCAGCTGCCACTTTGGGCTACTACAAATAAGCGGCCAAGAACATCCCCATGAGGCTCCTCTGTGGCTGGGAGATTGTGTTCCTTGAGCCTAGAGCTCGAGCCCCATCTGGAGCACCAAACTAGTCTGGGAAGAGGATCACAGTGAAAGCAGCCAGCACCAGGCCACCCCAGACAGGACAGGTCTGCAGTGCACCAGCCAGCTGGCTCTGGAGTCCTCTTGCAGGGAGCAGCATACAAGCTAGGCTGGAGGCCGGCCTCCAGGACTGCACCTGCCCATCTGGGTCCCAGGCCTACCTGCAGCGGATAGGACATGGAGTTCTGCAGGGGCTGGCAGTCCCGGGACGAGTAAATCAACACGAAGGCAACGGTGGCAGTGACAGCAGCCACAAGCACGGCTTCAATTACCTGGAGACACGGCCGGTGGATGTACCTGGAGCCAAGAGCCAGGGGCAATCACTGCAGGGACACCCTCAGCGGCTACCATGGCAACCTGACCAGGCCATCTACTAGGAGGGCCGGGAGGCTTAATTATCAATCTGCCCAGTCTCCAGGGCATCCTAGCTATCTTCCTCCCTGCAGCGACTAAGGCTTCCCAGCAGCAAGACTCCCCCACCTCTGCTGTGGGAAGTGCTCCCACCAGCTCTCCTGCTCCACTGGTAGCTGTCACTGGAGCCAGAACAGGGTGGGGGTGGGGATGGGTGAGTGCTTCCACAAGCCCAGAGCTGCTCCCTACAGGCTGACCATGTGCAGGAAGGACAATGGTGTCCAAGTCAGAGCTACCAGACCCACCCTGGCTGACCCTTGGGTGAGGAGCCCTCATACTCTCTCTGGAGGCTCTCCAACCTCAGGCCTGGGGTCCCCCTCCCCAGTTCAGCCAGTGTAGACCACCCACTTCACAGGCCCCATGTAACCACAGCTATCAACATGGCATCCAAGACAGAGGCTCTTTCTCACCTGATTCGAAACATCGTCACCCAATAATTCAAGGCATTGAACACGGCTCCAAGAATGCCACCTACAACCAGGAAGCAAACTCCCATCAGTCACACAGGGAGGAAAGGGTCTCGCAGCAGAGTAGCCGGGACCCTGGTACAGAGGACCAACGCACTCTAGGCTCTGCCTTCTTTTCAGGAAAATGGATTCACAGAGCAGCACTGCTCACGTGCTCCTCACCACAAAATTGAAACCCAAATTCCTAAGTACAGAAAAGACCCACAGAAGGAAGACTCTGCCTCCTCACGACAGGTTACAACCTAAGGCAGGCACTGTAAGAACTCCTAGGTAGCCCCCTGTGCACAAGCAGCAGGGGACAGAGGACCTCTGTGTTGAAACATGGTCTCTTCCCCAAAGTATCTAATCATGAACATGAAAATGTACTAGAATTCAAAACAAAATCCAAACTCGGAATCACTGCTGGTCCTGAGCAGTGGTTGGATAGGGGACCTTCACCATGGAGGCCACTGGGCCCACTCTGCTCCAGGGGATCCCATCACTGCCCCTGCAACTTCCAAGGGAGAGAAAACTGTAGAATGCATAAACCTGGGACATTCCTGAGCCCTCTACTTCCAGTGGCCCCTCTAGAGGAACCTGGAGGAGAAGGGCCCCGTGGCAGGGTGGACAGTCCTCCCTTACCCACCACGCCCCCAGCACAGGTTTCCAGCCGTCTGTCCTAGGGTAGGGCCTTACCCACCACGCCCATGACGATGAAGACGGGGATCTCGTGGATGGTGTATGCCATCTTCTGTGGCACAGAGGGGACAAAGCGAGACATGCCTGGTCATGACACCTGCCCACGTGCGTGGCACTTCCCACACCTGCACACAGGGCCGTAGAGCTCCCCCGGGTAGAAACGTGGGTGCTCTACACAGGTCTGTCCCTGCTGTCAGTCTAGCTGGTCTGGGCAGCTCATGCAGCCAGCGTCAGCGCCTGTACAGCGGTGCCAAGGCTCTGCTGGGCAGGTCTCCACACGTACCCTGAGCACCCACAGGGCCCTGAGGCTGGGAAGAGCTCAGTTCCCCAGGCTGCATTCCCACCCTAGCTTTAGTGAAGGGCCATCCATCCTGGCACCGGAACAGCAGGGTAGGGCGGGGTGGGTACCTCCGAGTCGAATCTCCCGAAGTTGATGAGGCCTGGGCTGGACAGGTCCCACATGTTTCCGTGGTAGATGCTCAGAACAAAATTCAGAGTGAAGGTGGAAACCATGGAAGCAAAGAACTGTGGGACAGAAAGGCCAACAGTTCAGCCACCGGCACCCCGGGGATACCCTGAGCCAGGCTGGGAGGCTGAGGCTCCTGTCATTCAAGAGGGCCCTGAACTGAGCAGGCTGAACCTACTGCACAACCGTGGACAGCACTGGAGACAAGCTAGCAGAGGACGTGAGGGAAGGCAAGGGCCAGTCCCCTGGAGCCGCCCAGATGGACAAGGCTCAACACAGAGGGTGAGATGTCCACTCTGCCCTGCTGCCTCTCCTCAGGAGACCTGGCAGGGTGTCAAAGGCACTCACGATCCTCCATGTCAGGAACTGGTTCCAGAAGGAAGCACCTTCCTCCAGGCTGAACAGGACTCCACCTGGAAGGCAGTGGCCACGCTTGACATGCACCTGAGGGGCAAGGGCACTGTACCCTGGCACCGCCCACCCCAGGCCCCAGGAAGAGGGATCTCTGATGAGGTCCGAAGGCCAGAGTCTCTTTTCCCTCAAGTGGCAGCGGGTGGGGAGGATCCCTGCTCACCCACAGGGGCTCCAAAAGCAGCTGACACCCCAGCTGCTGCTCCTGCAGAGACGAAGTCTCGCTTCTCTGTGTCTCTGCGGAAGTACTCAAAGATCTGAAACGGGAAGAGGCCGAGGGCCCTGTGGCAGGTGCTCCAGAGCACACCTTTCAGAAGGAAAGGAGGCCTGAGAGACCAGAGCAGGGAGGGCTCTGCTCCACAACCCCACCGCCTGACCCAGCCACCACGAGTGACCATGGAGGTTGCTAGCACATGGGCCCTGGCCAAGCCTGTCTGCAACAGTGCACACAGGAAGCCTGTCAGGAGTCTGTTGCACAACCAAGAGATCCAAAAAAATCCGAGAGAGCAGAAAACCGAAACTACCCTTGATCTTGAAAAAGGATTGTTTTCTGGCTGGCACAGTGGCCACACCTGTGATCCCCAGTCCTTGGGAGGCTGAGGCAGGAGGATGGTAAATTCAAGGCCAGTCTCAGCAACTTAGTGAGACCCTGTTCCAAATAACAAACAAGAGCAGCTGGGGTGTAGCTCAGCAGTAAAGCACCCCTGGGTTCAACACACAATACCAAAAACAAAGGACCATGGACTATAGAAATGTTCATTCTCTCTTAACTCACATAAAAATTCAGTGCAATACCCATCAAAATGCCAGGGACCTTGCAGGCAGATGGCAGGAAGCCATCCCAGAATGTCTCAGAAGCAAGCGTCGTGGATATACATGAAGACTGAGCCACTGCAGGCGGCCAGGGCGGAGCCACAGACCCTGTCCACATAATTGCACACCCCACACAGCACCAAAACCATAGGGCAAGTCAGAGAGGCCACTGGGTGGGAGTGGAGGAACGGTGTCTGCCTTATCTGGCCAGGCCAGGTGTCCCTCGGGCAGAGACAGGTGGGGACAGGCTATTTGCCCTGCTGGAGCCAAGACATAGGTCCCAGTGGGACTCCGCATGGGGCAGTGATGGCTGAGGAACAGTCATACACAGGTCTATGTGGGGGGCTCACCTTGAAATCTCGCTTCAGTGATGTTGACCTCCCCTGGGAAATTCCCGCGGCAATCACAGACCCAGAATGGATCATCGGACCTTCCTGGAAGCACAGTGAGCAGCGCTCAGGGACACCCATGGGCCTCGGTGACTTACAGGGATGGGGCAGCATCCATAGTAGTTACCTTTCCCACAGCCAGGCCCCCCACCACAGACAGAATCACGCCGGACACCTTGATCACCAACGTCTGGAACACAAAGGAAAGCACGGCCTCTAAGCCAAGGGCAGAACTCTCGGCACCTGAGCAGTAAGGCCACGGGCACAGGAGGCGCCACAGCCACAAAGCCACATGGGCTTGCCGCTGCCCACAGCCCTGTCCTTGGTGGAGGGCTTCCTCCTGGTCCTCCTACTACCGCACATGCAGGGGGCAGCTGTGCTCCCACTCAGCACACATGCAGGGGATGCACGCCCTCTGTCGGCCCAAGCACTCCCCAGGCAAGGGGGTGGGTCTGTTCTCCCTCCCTGGCCCCTCCTACAGACTCATCAGAGGTGACTCCTGCATGGATATACAGCCTCCCACGCCAATCTGAAGGCATTCATGCCGGGGCAGGAGCCAGGGCAGAGCAACCCTCTGGAAGGTTCCAGTCACCCTGGGTGGGAATCAGGTCAGAGGCCATCTCCAGCAGCTCCAGGTCCATCGTACTCTATAAAAGTGCAGGACTCTCCCAGCTGCCAGCTGAATGGTCCCTACTCCCTGGAGTATGGCCACACTGACCCGCCCTGGCCACAGAGCACAGGCCCTACAGGGTGCTGCTCGCCCACCCACTCCTGGGATGGGGACAGGAAGCAGCCCCTGGCCATCTCAAGCTAGGAAGAGTGACTACGCAAATGTAAACAGCTGGGGGCCCAGCCCCCATGGAACTGAGATGCTACTGAGGATACTGAGCATGAAGAACACCAAAGAAAGCATTGAAGAAAGGGGAAGGGTGGGCCAAGGCCAGCGCTCTCGCCTGGCCGCTCAGCTTCTCAAACACTGCCCACCATAGTCCTTGGTCACAGACACACTCCCTGTGGCTGCAGTCACACACACGCGCAGGCTCAGCCTCTCTGCACCACGTAAGAGATACCAAGACCAGTCCCTGCCATTGGGTTAGGTTTGGAGGGGTAATGGACAAGACAAGCCTTTGGATTCCACAGTCCCTGGAGGAGCACCTGTTGCACCCGGGGTCCCCACATGTGCCTCACCTTGAGCCGCACCACGTGGGGAATCTTCACCCCATTGAGGAAACACTTGATCTGGGGGATGCCACTGCCGGCAGCGACTGGCTGGAAGAAGAGGAAGGTGCCACTGGGCCAGTAGAGGGACTGGGGCAGCCCCGAGGCAGGAGGCCCGGCCTGGCGAAGGCTGGCCCTGGGTACAGGTTCTTGCTCCCTTGCCCAGAACCACCTCCCAGATAACCCTGCAGATGTGGAAGGGACTGCTGGCAGAGCCAGAAGGCCCCTGTGGATGGGGGCCTGCCCCAGGAAGGACAGGACATCATCATGCACCAAGCAAGCACAGCTTCCTGTGCATAGGGCACCGCTCTACACTCAGCAGAAGGCTCTGGGTACTGGCATCTCTTTCCTCTAGCACCCACAGCGAGGACAAGAAGCACAGGGGCCCATGGGAGGGACGATGCCTTAGGATGAAGGGATGCTCGGGTGGATGACACCTCGGTGGCCGTGTGCAGTGCCCAGGGAAGGCTGGTCCTGCTTCCACCTCTACCCGGGTCTCTGGGAAGTTAGCCCTGTCCCCGAGACCCGGGCCCTGGAGCGCCTGTGTCCAGCTGTGACGATGCCAGGGCAAGGTGCCGGGCCTGTGTGGTAGGTGGGATGAGGTGGAGTGGGCGCAGGCCTGTGCTGCTGGGGCAGCAGTGGCTCTGCCCAGCCTGGGATGAGGAGACCCCAACGTGTTTTCTGCCTTCATTGAGTGGTTTTCCACAGGCACCACCTGATTCTCACTATCAGAAAGCAGTAGTCACCAGCCAAGGGGCCCCGTTCACTTAGTAAGACCCAAGCCACACTGGTCTAAAGTACCCGGGACCTCCGGCAGCAGGTGTACCTCTACGAAGGCCACGATCACGGAGCCCAGGAACACAAAGGTGGCATTCAGGGTGGCCCACAGCAACAGGGAGAAGGACAGCCCGCCTTTCTCCGTGAACTTGTCAATATCTGATGGCTTGTCAGGGACGGGGCGCTGCATCACTGAGCCCACACCCGCCAACCCCACCCCACTCCTGCAGTCAGACTGGGGTGGAGTGCACCTGCACAGAGGCCGCTGGCTGCCAGCACGGCGATGGTACTGACTGGACGGCTCAGACTTCTCATGGCAGGAGCTGGCCATGTCTTGCAGGGCTGGCCACTGCACCACTTGACCACTCCACCACCAAGCCCCAGCTCCCACCCTCACTCTGTGTAGGCAGCTGAAAGGATACTGTCCTTGATGACCCTGTATTTGAGACCAGCCAAGTTCTCTACCACAATGTCAATGAAGCAGGCCACAAGGCCTGTGAGGATCCCAATGAGAGCACAGATGACCCAGCGCTTGATCTCCACTGTCCGGAAGGCCTGCTGGGAGGAAGGTATGGTCAGAAGTGGGTGGCAGCCAGATGCCCTGGTACAGGTGGCTCTGGTACCAGCATGAGGGGCTCCTGGGAGTCAGGTCCCCACCTTGCACAGTGGACCACGCTCAGGGACCCAAGTCCTCCCAAGGGCAGCCTCTGACCAATGTCTCAGTTTTTAAACAACATTTCAGTGACTACAGAGCACCTCGGGGTCCAACAAGTTCCCAATCAGCTGTGGATGTCCTGGAGCCACACTTGATATTTCAAGAACATCCTCCCGGTGAGGTCAATGACACTCCTGCCATTTTGAGTATGTGCTATCAAGGGTCACAAGCTTAGGGCTCCCCCAAAGACAAACCAGAGGGACAGAGAGTGGCTCCAAAACCCAGACTCTTGGGGACAAGGAGGAAGGGAGATGAGGAGAAGCACTGTTCAGCCTGAGGACAGGGTCCAGCTGGAGGGCAGGGACCCACCCACTCAGGGACCCACCCACTCACCGTGTGGTTGATCCTCCGCTCTTCCTCCAGGAACAGCTGATTCTCGCTGTTGTCATAGTCTAGGCTCTGTGGAACAGGGCAGCAGGGGCTGCAATTGCTGATCAGTTACTGAAGGGGAGATAGATGCAAGTGCAGCCAGACTGGGGTGGGAGGCTCGAGAGGGCAGGGTCTGAAGCCAGTAACAGAAGAGGGGGACCCACCTCATATGTGAGGGACAAGAGCTTTTCATTGTGTGGGATCTCCTTAGGGAAGGGGTGGGACGAGTCCCTTTCCTGTGGAAGAAAAAGGCAAAGGTACACTCTCTTTGGGAATAAGGTACAAGGGGCCACATCTCAACCTGTCCCAGAGCCAGCCTCATCCTAATGCCAAAGGCGGGCCAGATACCATAAGGGACCTGCAGCCCAACATTCCCTTTGAACACAGATACAGAAACCCTCAATCAGATCTGTGCACCAGGAGCCCAGCCGCACCACCAAGGTGGACTGTTCCAGAAGGCAAGGTAGGTCTGGCACCCAGTCACCTCTCCCAGATTGTGCAGGAAACTGTGCTGACGGAAGCCCAAAGGCTATGGGGCCATCTGGACAGGCAGAAATCCAGCATCTTCTTGATTAAACATCAATACAGCAGAAGGCAGGCCAACATCTCAATCTGCTGGAAGCCCCAAGAAAGCCCACAGGCAGCACCCCACCACAAGTGAGCAGCAGGGATACGCCCAGCCAGGATGAGGAGTGGGCTCTCACAACTCGTAATCACCTCTAAGTTGAAGGTTCCTGCCAGAATTTCTCACATATAGAAAGCTACTACAATGAGTAAACACATTCAGTAAGATTAAAGCGTACAAAATGAACTGTCTTCCTCTGCATTTGCAGCAAATAACCACAAACAAAAGAGTCAATTCTGTTTATAACAGTGTCTAAAGTAGAATGCAGCTGGGCATAGTGGTGCTGGCCTGTGATTCCAGCCTGGGGCAGCTTAGACAGACCCTGTCTCAAAGTAAAGGGCCAGAGATGAATTCAATCCCCAATACCACAGAAAACGACTGACAAGTCTCCAGGACCTTGGTTCCGGCGGAGGCTTCTCAATCACCATACCCAATGCACAAGTAGTGCAAAGCAGGTAACTGGGACTTCATCAAAATAAACACATGTGTGCATTGAAGAACACCAAGACAGCAAAAAGAAAACCCACTGAGTGGGAGAAAGTATTTACCAGTCACTTATCTAGCAGAATATTTGTGTCCAGAATATAGAAAGAACGTCTATGGGCAGGGGTATGGCTCAGTGGTGGAGAGCTTACTAGTATTCTAGGGCCTTGGGCTCTATACCAAACACAGGAAGGAAGGAAGGAAGGAAGGGAGGGAGGGAGGGAGGGAGGGAGGGAGGAAGGAAGGAAGGAACTCCCATAACTCAGTTATTGAAAAGCAAATAACGGGGGCTGGAGTTGTGGCTCAGTGGTAGAGCACTTGCCTAGCATGTGTGAGGCACTGGGTTCAATCCTTAGCACCTTGTAAAAATAAATAAAATAAAATAGCATTCTGTCCATCTACAACTATAAAAAACAAACAAAAGTATTGTGTCTGTCTACAACTAAAAATAAAAAAAAAATAATAATGTAAACCAGGCATGGTGGCAAACGCCTCTAGTCCCAGCGACTCAGGAGACTGAGGCAGGAGAACCATGAGTTCAAGGCCAGCATCCATAACTTAGCGAGACCCTAAGCAACTTAGCAAGACCTTGTCTCAAAATAAAAAATAAAAAGGGTTGGGAATGTAGCACAGTGGTAAAGCACCCCTGAGTTCAATCCCCAGCCACTCACGCTCCCCCAAAATAATTTCTCTTAGCTGGGAGTAGTGGTACCTGCCTATAGTCCCAGCTACTCAGGAGGCTGAAGTACGAGGATCATAAATTTGAGGTCAGCCTGGGAAAGTTTGCCAAACCCTATCTCAAAATTTCAAAAAGTTCTGGCAATATAGCTCAGTAGTAGACTGCTTGCCTAACATGCTTGAAGCCCTGGGTTTAACACTCAAAACCAGCTAAACAAATAAAAATCCCCTCAAAACAAGAATAATCCAATTAAAAATGTGCACAGACTCCACACAGGCATTTCTCCACAGTCGTGCATGAGGACACTTGTCATTGCTAGCCATCAGGGACAAATCTAAACCACAACAGGTACCAGAAGGAAGGGTGCGAGCAGCCAGCTGGTGGGGGTGCAGGAAATGTTCCCATGGCAACTGCTGGACAGGGCGCCCCACACCTGGCTCACTCTGCTGGGCCTCGGGCTCCAAGGCCCTCCTCCTCCTCTGCTTAACTGCCTGTACGGGCCCTCGCAGCCCGGCACAGTGGGGTGCGAGCCCTCTGCCTGCTGGTAGGACACAGCTCTGCAGGGGTAGGAAAGGGTGCACGGCCACCACTCACCGGGTCCAGGAGCTCATCATCCAGCTCCACGTTGCTCATCTGTCCAATTCGGAAAGATGCGGAGTGAGGCGACTAGGAGCAGAACAGAGGTTGTGAGCACGCGAACGTGCTATGCACCCACCCCTGCCCAGCTGGCACCACCCTCCTCCCGTGGGAGACAGGCCTGCTCCTGACCCCCACGGTCCACCCGGAAGCCCAGTGCCCATCTCTTGTTTTAGAATGGATATGGAGCGCTCACCACCTGCCAGGATGAAGGGCTGGAGATACTCCTAGACCAGCCAGTGTCCATGCTGAGGAGCCCCACCCTCCCCACTCACCCAGATCCCGAGGGGGCCCACTGCCTACCACCTCCTCAGCACTGTGTCCAGAATGGCCTCTCTGCCCCATGCCTGGATTTGAGTATGTGCACATCTCCCAAAAGGCCTGTGGCACAGAACTGGGTGGGTCCTGCCTCACTGAGTCTCCAGGGTGGTGCAGCTCAGCTCGCGCAGCAATGCCCTTTGTTGTGACTCTCCCCTGACTCTGGGGGCCCTGCCCCACTCAGGAGCACCTCCTGGCTGCGCCCAGACCTGCCCAGCCCATCCTCCTCTGTCCTGAGACCATCTGATTAGCTGCTCCCAACCATGTCCCAGATCTTCACAAAAGGGCTGGGGTGGGAAGACAGAGGGGCCAGCTTCTTGGCTGAGGGAGAACCATGTGTGGGCAGTCTGCTGCCTGTGTTAGAAAGCAAACATGCCCATGAGGGGAAAGAAGAGCCTGGAAGTGAGGAGACTCCATGCCATATCTAGGCCACCCAGAACTGTCTCCACCCAGACAGCAGCAGCCATCCTGGTGGCCAGCATTTCCACCAACTCCTCTCCCTGTACCTTTTTTGCTCTCAGGACCAGCCCTCCCCCACAAAGGCTCTGTGGAGGCAGGGAGAGGTACAGAGTCCTGCAGCAGGGCTCCATCTGTTTCCACCCCACCCCATCCCAGCTGGAGATTAGCCAAAAGGCGAGGAAACCAGAGAAGAAAAGGAACTTATAGGCCAGAGGTCTCTGCAGACTACTGTGTATGGGGAACCTGACACTCTGGAGAGCTTGCCCCAAGCCACATCCCAACTAGTTGCCAGAACTTGACCTTCCCAGCCCAGTGCTCCCAGGGCCCCTGGAGCTCCTGTCTCTCTCTGCAGGCCCCAGTCCTCATAGGACCTGGCATGGCAGACAGGCAGGCAGATTCCAAGTCAGTCCCCCACAGACACATAGCCAAAGGTTCCTCCTCCCACCGCAATAGGGAGCTCCCAGGACCCCTCTTCTGTGAAGCTGGCCCCATTCCTCAGGAGCAGAAGCTAGGCTAGGCCGAGACTCTCAGGTGTCCCCACATCCTCGTGCAGATGTGCGCCAGCCTACCATATGGTCCTGGGCCTGAGAGTACGCAAGGTGAGCAGAAATACAGTCTTCAAGGGCATTGCCTGGCAACAGGAGGCAAAGCCTCAAACATGAAGGACCGGGAGGCTAACAGGAGGGCACAACAGCAGGACCACCAAGAGGCCCCCACCGCCCCCATTGCTGAGCTACCTTGGCAGACTGGGGCCAGCAGAGGAGAGCTTGGGGATGGGCGTAACCTCGAGGAGGTAGGACAAGGGTGAGCTTGGGTAACTGATGTATTAAGGCAGGGCTCACAAGAATCTGCTGCAGGGCACTATAGCAGTTCCTGGCTTCCATACCAGCTGCAGGACCTGGGGACAGACCAGGTGGGGTCTGCCCTACACTAGCGCTGCAACCTCTCACTGAGCCCTAATTATTTGAAAGTCACATCAAAGATTTCTACGGTCAAAGGAAACATCAACAGAGTGAAAAGGCAACTTCCAAAACAGGAGGAGGTCTGTGCAAATCATGGCATCTGGCGAGGGACTGACAGGCAGAACATAGAAAGGAGTCCTGCGAATCACCTGCTAAAACCAAGCAACTCACCCCAACAAGAGCCAAGCCCCAAAACAGACTTCTCTCCAGAGAAGACACACCAGCACACTGGCTGGTAAGCACACCCAGGGGTGCCCCAAGCCCCAGTGAGCTGCCACCACACACCTACGAGGAGGGCACCGCAGAGGAGACGGGAAGCAACAGGGCCAGCAGGGCAGGGAGCTGCTTCAGGTGTAAGACGGAGGAGCCAATGACATGGAGCACAGTCTAGTGGCTCCTCAGAAAAAGCCAGAACACTGCCCTACAAACCACCAACTCCACGTCCAGGTTAGCTACTCCAAGAACTAGAAGCCGGATCTTGAAAGAACTGCAGCATCACTTGCAATAGCTCAAGTACCCACCACCAGGCAGACAAAAGGCCTGCCCAGGCAGTGGCTTCCATCAGCCACAGGAGGAAAGGGCACTGCCATGCACCACCCCCCAGGGCTTGCAATGCGACACTGGGGAACTGAGCCAGTCACAACAGCAGAGACGCTGTACATCCACCCACACACCATACCAGGTCACATCCAGAGACAGGAAATAGAGTGCACTGCCCGGGAAAGGAAGAGTTATTTAGTGGGAACAAAGTTTTAGTCTTGCAAGATAAAAAGTTCTAGAGATTGATTGCACAACAAGAATATACTACACACTAGTGAATTATGTTCTTAAAAGAAAAAGTGCTAAATTTTGTTATATGCTTTTTACTACAATTTTGAAAACATTTTTTGAAAATCAGTTGCCGGTCCGTGCTGTCCACCATGCATCCCAAGATCCCAGGCACAGCTGCCACTTGCCAAGCTCCACGCTGAGCACTGAGGACACAAGCCGGGAACTTGGAAAGGACACCAGGTCACACACAAAGCTGAGCACACAATGACAGAGGCAAGTGACAAGAGCAAAAGGTCTGCTTTAGACACAGTGGCCAAGGGCCTCTGGAGCGGAAGGCATCTAGGCTGACCTGGCGGATGCAAGGAGTCAAAGCCCAAGACCAGAAGAGCAGCTAGAATGCAGCGAGTGCAGGGGCAGTGGAAGCAGTCCTGGCTGTGGGGACTGTGCACTGTGGCCCCTGGGGGGTTCCCGGGGCCCTCCAACCAGGTCCAGGCCCAGTTGAATCCCTCAGTTCTGCTCCCTGTTGGGCCATGGACCATACCTGTGTCCTAGGCTGATTTTAGCCCACCTAAGCTTCTGGGGCAGAGCTGCTGACCCTACCCAAAGTGGGGCTGGGGCTAGGTAGAGGGCAAGGGAAGGGCAAGGACTTTCTAGGAGGGGCTGAGAACAAACAGTGCTTGCTAGAAGAGAACAGAGTTCAAGGGGATGACCAGAGGACCCTCCCCACCACTTCACCACACCGTAGGTCTCCTCAGCAGTGCCCTCAGATCCCGTGATCTGTAGTTCTGGGGTGCCAAGGCAGGACACAGTCCCACACCAACCTGAGAGCCTCCTCTGCTGGGAATCTTGGTTTCCCTGTGTTTGTAGGTATGTCCTGGATTTACCAGCACTGCAGTGGGCCCTGCCCCCACTCTGCCCTGCCTCCACTCTTCCTGGCTCAGACTTCCCTCAAAAAGCTCTCAAAATGCTGTTCTTCCAACTGTCCACACACATGACCATGACCTGCTTGGTGACCTCATCCTTCCCCTCTCCCACTGTCACCCTGTGCTTGGCACAATGGGTCTGGGAACAGGAACAGATTCTGAAGGGACCAAGCTTTCCATAGGGGTCCAGGCATGAACAGGCCACTCTCCAGTCTGCCCTGTCCATGGCAGCAACCTCATGGTGCTCAGACACCTGTGCCCTAGCCAAGATAGCAACCATGCCACCGTCCAATCATGGGACTCCTGCAACAAACCCTGAAGGGCCAAGAGTGAGGCAGAGCAAGCTCTTGTGTCTGCTCACCAGAACTCTCCACAGCAGCTGTGGGCCTGGGTTGGTACAAGGGCCCTGGACCTAGGAAAACTTTCAAAAGTCCTGTCTGCTGCAGCACTGGGGTGCCACTGAACCTACCCATGAGCCTGCCCACCCAGAGGAGACCCCCCTGACAAGAAATGCTGCTAAGGGCATCATGCACTAATGCATTTGCAAAGACAAGTCATTCCTGAGTTGCTGCATTACATTACTAGGAACAACTGAGGCTCATTCAAAACATGTTTTCTGAGAGGCTCCATGCTCAGGGCTATCCATGCATTAACTATTTTGCAGATAACAAAACTGAGGCACAGGCAGGGAAAAGACCATACTCAAGACCCTCGGCTGGTCACATGTTCCTGTGCAAAGGTCTTTCATGACTCCTAGCCTCCAGATTATGCTGTGCAGTGTGCTGAAGCAGACAGGATCCTAAGCACTGCAGGCCCTAGCCTTCTTCTGGCCTCCACCAGAGCTGAGTTAAACTCAAAGCCAACTCGTGCTCACTGGTCTGACCTTCCTACCCCACAGTGTAATCCACACTGTTGCTGGGTCCCAGACACATATCCCCTTTGTCTACTGCTGTTGTTCCTGCCTGAGGATCCTGTGCCAGTGGGGTGCCTTGCACAGTCCTCCCAGGGTGTTGGGCCTATTTGTAGTGGAACAGAAGCTGATTAATGCACTATGGTGTCCCAGGCAAACCACATGGTTTAAATTGTTTGAGAGCAGCTAATCAATACTAACTGCAAATAAAATAGCCTGTAATGACATTTAAAGGAAGAAATCAACACCTCTTTAAACACACACACACACACAAACTCTTGTATCTATTTGCAAAGAAAAACAGGAAACCCCATGCCTGTTCATTTCTAGAATAAATCCAAACTCCACCTCTGCCAAAGTTCCATTTTTTTTAAACCTATCAGCCCAGTTTTCTTCCTTCTTCTGTTTATTAACTTCAGATTACATTACTTTGAAACAGAGAAAACACATAAAACCCAGAAACATCCCAAGAGGAAAAGAGCTAATCACACAGTCCCACCACTCTAACCACTTCAGATCATGGGTTGCAAGCAGCTGTCACTTCAAGGGAGCTGAGCTGCTTCCTACCAGCAACCATCAGACTTTGATTCTCATTGTTTGATACATCTCCCAGGCAGTGCAAAAGCCTTCATATAAGTTTACAAAAATAGCTTGGTTTTTTTTTGCCCTTCCCAATCTTTAAACACTGTGTAAATGTTTGCCAGACATATCTAAAACAGAAGAAAAGGTGAAAGATAATTACAAAGACCAAGCCATCAACACAAGTAATTCATTTGACTCAAAGTTAATGCAATCCGCACAAGCAGACAGACCCAGGGGTAAATAAGCAAAACAGTAATCCTTCTCCCAACCTTGATGCTTTTAAAGACGCAAGCTGTGATGACAGCTGAACCCGTTCTCACCCACTCACTCGATGCTTACTGCATTGGCTGCACATTCCAAATCCAATTTCGTGCTGAGACTAGTAGACAGGAGTTATGGCCAAGCACCTGCTGAGTGGGGCTGGGGGTGTGGCTCAGCGCTAGAGCATTTGCCTGGCATGTGTGAAGCCCAGGGTTCCACCCCCAGTACCGAAAAAAGGAAAAAAACCAACAATAAAAAAACCCGCCCAAAGTCAGGACTGATCTCTACAGAAAGGTTCTCAGTCACTCTCACAGAAATATCAAACCCTGCCATCTAACTTGTTAAAATATCCTGGGATTCAAAAAGCAGTAAATAAAATCACAGTTTGAGAAAGCCGGAAGGACACGGTGGCCATCAAGTCAGTGGTTCAGGAGGCCGAGGCAGGAGACCCGCAAGCCTGGGCAACTTGGTGAGGCCCTGCCTCAAAATAAAAAGGGCTGGGGGTGCAGTTTGGTGTGGAGCGCACGTGGGCTCAATGCCCCGCATCGCGAAAAAGCAGCAACAGCGAGCGGGCGGGCGGGTGCCCAGCGCGGGCTCCGGCTCCGGGTCCGGCTCCACTGAGAGGCGCCGCCGCGAGCCCCCGCAGCCTTACCTGTCGCGCGGCGCCGTTCAGCAG
>NW_026000185.1:7715922-7726317 GCF_001458135.2 Marmota marmota marmota | reverse complement strand
CGCGAGACCCCGCGGAGGCTGGCGGCTAACGGCGGCCCGGGGCCTGGCGCTGCGGACAGTTGGCGAATAGTCGGTGTCACCTGCTAGATGGCAGTGTCACCGAAGGGGCCGTTTCCCAGTGTGACCGTCCCACCCTAGCTCTCGGGAGCTGCGACTGGCCGCGCCCCCTGGTGGCCACAGTGTGTGTGCAGCTCCCCGCAGGACAAGAAGCGAGGCACGGTCAAGTCCTCGCAGGTGGCCTTTGGCACTTAGCCAGGACAGAGGCAGTGCAAAACGGGGCGACTAAACCGAGACTAACCGTGGCTGCGCTCTCGGGAGAGCGGTGCTCACCGAGAGTTGGCGCGGCCAGGGCCGCCGCGCAGTGGTAGGGCGCTTGCCTGGCGAGTGCGGGCCTGGGTGCCCTCGCCAGCGCTGCCGCGGGAGCCCGAAGGGAGGATGCTTGGAAAACCACTACTCACAAGGACTCAAGGAGCCCAAACTTACCATCCCGAAGGGCCATGTTTTTGAAGTGAGACTTGCCCAAGATGGAGCTGCATTTACAAAATTCAAAAAAAGTTAAGGTCAAAACCTGCCTGCTTGGGGCTGGGGTTGTGGTGGCTCAGTGGCAGAGCACTTACCTGGAACATGTGAGGCACTGGGTTCGATTCTCAGCACCGCATAAAAATAAACGAACAAAATAAAGATTTGAAGAAGAAAAAAAAAAAAAACTGCCTGCCTGACTTTACTCAAGAGCTGTGCTCACCGTCCATTCCAAAAATGGCAGACCATTGTTGAAGCTCATGTGGATGTCAAGACTATTAATGGGGTAGGGGATGCAGCTGAAGAAGAGTGCTTGCCTAGTATGTGTGACCTCATGATTCAGTCCCCAGCAATGTGAGGGGGGGGGGGGAAATGCTTATTTACTTCATTTGTTCTTTGTTGGTTTTACTAAAAAAAATGCAATAATCAGATTGTAGATTGATCATGTTTGGCACCAAATCTGCCAGATCCAGAAGATGAAAATCATGATTCCAAAGGCTCAGGCAGGAGGATCACAAGTTTGAGATGAGCCTTGGCAACTTAGTGAGCCCCTGTCTCAAAATACAAAATAAAAAGAGCTGAAGACTCCTGGGTTCAACACCTAGTACTAGGAGGGAAAAAGTGACCAATAAATCAATCCTAGAGAGCATTGGGAAAGATGCAGAAAAGGTATCATCTCCATGATGTCCACGTGGAAATGTAAACATGCTGAAGGAAGCCCAGGGTCGTGTTGGGAAGCAACTAGAGCTTCATGGTGAAGGTCTGACCCATCACAGGTAAGACAGGGTCTGCACTGGAACAGGCTGGTGACAGTGAACCCCCAGTCCAGGAATCCATGTGAAATACAGACTTTAAGTGGTGACAAAAAAAGATCACTCTAGGGTACTTGTATATGGTGTGCAAAGTATTAGTCTTACAACTTTTTTTTAGGTTTTAAAAGTTCTTTTGAGTCTCCAAGGCTGAGAAGATAATAGAACATCTCCTTCCCCAAAATAATTCTAAATAGAAACTAAACCCAGAATAAGAGGAAGGAAGTCCAACAGGGTTTTGAATTTTCCCCATGATTACTGTTTTGTTTCTTAGGTTGAACACACTTATATTTTTCGAGACAGGTGTAAGGAAAGTGGCACAGGACACACTGAAAATCACCCAGACACACTGAAGCCAAGCAGAAGCAAGTTTATTGTTATTGTCCAAAAAACAGATAAGGCTGTCTCTGCGCAGAGAGAAAGCAGCAGACCTCCGCAGAGCCTGGGTTGTACATTGGGGGTGGGCTTAGCCCTTGCTATTGCAGGTGGAGAGCAAGCTTCAAAACCTCTAGAACCACAAGGGGGGAGGGGCATGAGGAAAAGGCACATTACCACCAGCTCCTGGAATTGGCAGGCCCCTGTCTGGGAGCACTATGGTCAGGGTGCAGGTGGGTGGAGGTGTCAGCCTCTGGGTGAGTGGACTCTTGCAGGAAGGGGGAATAGGATGGGGAGCAGGGTGAGGTGTCTGGCCAGAATAGAGTTAGCTTGACTTAACTTTCTTAATTAACACATAGTTATGTTAACAGCCTAACAACAGGGTATCACTAAGTCGTTGAGGCTGGCCTCAAACTTGTAATTCTCCTGCCTCAGCTGCCCCAGTAGCTGGAATGACAGGCATACACTGCTCCCTGATTGCTCTGCAGTGCTTTTTGTGAAGTTACAAAAACAATTTTCTTTCTTTTTCATTTTCGTTCCTGGGATGGATTGAGCCCAGGGGCATTTAACCACAGAGTCATGTCCCTAGCCCTTTGTATTTATTAATTTAAGACAGGGTATCACTAAGTTGCTTAGGTCTTTGTTAAGTTGCTGAGGCTGTCCTTGAACTTGGGATCCTTCTGCCTCAGCTCCTCCATCCCCGAGCTGCTGGAATTACAGGTGTGTGCCGTGGTGCCTGGCTCCCCATGCCCCTTGGGAGCAGGGATCTGCCACCTGACTGCAGGACTGCAATGAGTTGCCATTCAGTGGAGGTCACGGGCTTAGGTCTTCTAGGTGAGTAGGGTTTGAGGGAAGGTGGTGGGTAGGCAGAAGAGTTAAGCAGAATAGTGGCATGGACATGGCAGGTCATGATAAGACTAGTTCCTAGGGTTCAGGGTAGTACCAGGGAGGGTGGACCATCTCTGTGGAGGGTGGAGCTGTTTTCCAAAGATAGTCCCTTCTGGGGACTGGACCCAGAAATTTGCAGGATGAATGCTCTGCCACTGAGCTAGCCACTCCCCCCATGTGTCATCTTAGGGACATATGTGTGTGTCAGAAAACAAATGGGCTGGGCTGAGTGGCTGTGGGAGAAAAGAAACCAGCCCATGGCTCTTTGTTGGAACTCACTTCCTGCAACCACTTGGGGTCATTTTGTTTTCCTTACCCAGGAATGGAATAGATTTGGGTTAAAGGAAGAGTCTGGTGGCATTAGAGGGGGATGTGGTTTATGCCTGAGAGTGTATAGGTGACTTTATTTCTGCCTCCAGTAGGAATGGTGAGTCCTGTTGGATACATGTTCAGACTGCCTGGCTCCTAAACCAGACTGGCTTCCCAGATCTGCCTGCCCCAAATTCCCCTCCAGTCCCTGGGCTCTTACCATGCTGTCTGACACTGCCTGTGACCCTGCTCACTTGCCCCAACTCCAAACCCTTGCTCCAGTGTCTTGCCCAGCTGGAGCCCCCACCCCAACAAGCATCCTGAACATATTCACTCTCAGTGACACCCGCCTCTGCAGAATGCAAGGAGCTCCAAGTCTGGGGACTTGACCAAACACTGCTGTGACTACTTGACATCTTTGTTCTTCAGGGTGTGGTAAGAACCTGAAAGTGGGGGAATGTGTGGAAATAACACCCTGTGGGTCTTCTGCCCTGGCTCTGCACTGGGTGAAGGAAGCTACCTGTTGTCTTTGGCTGAGGATGATCAAGAGTTTTGAAATCAAACTGTGAGAGGCTCAACTTCTGCCAGCTCCTAAGGTCTTGTGCAAGATGGCTATGCTGGGACCTAGCATTCTGTTCCTCCAAAAACAGTGACCAAGCAGATTGCCAGTCTTTCCAAAAGAAAGATGTTAGATGAGAAGCGAAATGGCAGGATGAGGTGTATGAGAAGGAGGGCTCTTAGCAAGAAGCAGGGGTGCACACCTGTGGTCCCAGCGCTTGGGTGCCTGAAGCAGGGGATTGCTTGAGCACAGAGTTCAGAGCCGGGCTGGCTAGGCTGGCCCCCATCTAAGAACTAATCAGAGAAGATGGGGTCTTCATCAAGTTTGACTGCCCTGGAGAAGCAGAAGCCAGTGATTCAGGGGAGTGTCACATGGGCGCTCGTGGGGATTTCCAGTATGAAAATACCTCCCTGACCTTGACTCATGAACAGGCAGTGTTGGGGGAGGCCAGAAGTGCGGGGTCCACTGAGATTGGAGAGATGCTGGTGAGACTGCAGTGCTAATTTGGGGCACTGTCCCCCTAGAAGTGTGTGCCTGTTGGCTAGCTGTCTTCCCATGGGTAAAGGTGGCTAGCTACCCAAGGCCTCTACAGAACTGAAATCACCACACATGAGGTTCAGAGGGCCTTAGTCCTCCAGCAATACTCCAGGGTTCTTCCAGGCCTAGGCATGGGCCTTCTCTAATCTGCTTTTGCACTTTTAAAATGGGAAGGCGTGGTGGTGCACACCTGTAATCCCAATGATTCTGGAGGCTGAGGCAGGAGGATTTCAAGTTCAAGGCCAGCGTCAGCAACTTAGGGAAGCCTGACTTAAAATAAAACAAAAGATCTGGATGTAGCTCTGTAGTATACCATCCCCAGTACCACCCCCACTCCCATTTCATCCCCCCCCCACAAAAAAAAATAAAAATGAATAGGGAAAAAATGTCTAGATGAATTTACCATATGGCATTCAGTCTTGGGGACTTGTCTAAAATAAAATTGTGTCCACTCAGGGTTGGGGTGTGGCTTGGTGGCAGAGTGCTTGCCTGCCACACATAAGGTCAATCCTCAGCACCACAAAACAAAAGAAGTCCAAAGATCTGTAGGAGAATGCACATAGCAGCTTTACTCATAGTACCTAAAAGCTGGAAATAACCCACATGCCCATCGGCTGGGGAATGATGGACAAAATGTGGTCCATTCACACTATGGGGTGGCACTCAGCCACCATGTGCTGTGTGAGTCCACCTCGGAGGTGACCAGGACAGGCAAATCCATGCAGAAGAGGGTCACCAGTGCTGGGGCAGGTGTGGTCACTACAGGGGCAGTGCTGAGCAGCAACTGAAATACTCGAAAACTACATCATGTGGATGGTTGCACAGGTCAGTATTCTTGCTAAAAGTCTTTGAAGTATACACTTAAATTGGTGCACTTTATAATGTGAAAATGATACCTCGTGAAGCTGATGAAGCAGCATAGCTGGTCTATCCTCGATGTCATCAGCCACCAAGCACGAGAGAACAGGACTGACCAGTTGGCCTCAAAGGCTCCCAGTGTGCCTGGGGAGGGACTGTAGTCTTGAGGGCCAGGAAGCACACGCTGAAGCCTTTCCACAGGGATGCGAGAACAGCTCTCACCCATAGGAACCTTTCCCAAGTGCCCTGAGAGGTGGCAGTGACATGGCAGATGCTGTCTTTGCTGTCTTGAGGAAGGGGAACCCCCAGAAACAAGACTTCTGTTGGCCTTTCATCACTTCAAGGCCACTCAGGGTGACCTGAGGCTTTGAAGGCGCAGCACAAAAGAACACCACAGCCTGGGAAGAGGCAGCTCTGGTCTCCAGCAATTCCACCCACCCCACCCCATGCAGGAATGCCCTGGACAGCACATGGGGGCCCTGTGGAATGGGTGGAGGCTTGCTACTCCTGCTAACCCAGAACATGACCACACCCCCAGTAGGGTGAGGCCTTATGGACAGAGCTCCAGACAGGTGCAGTTGGCCCTCTGCACAAACTTGCCTACCCATGAGGCATTGGCCAGTGTCAGGATGGCACCAGTAGGGAGCTCCTTCCCGATGGCAAGGTTCGCAACCTCTCCAGGGACCAGTGCCCGGTCCCAGATGGCCAAGCCAGACATGCTCCCCACAAAGGCCTCAGATCTGTCAAACCCTCCACCAACACTGTCTTGCTCCTGGCCCAGCACAAGGGACCCTCCAGGAGGGATCTCATAGCCCTCCCTAAAGCGGGAGCCAGTGGCCACTAGCCTGCGGTCCACATGGAGCCAGTACTTGCCCTGGACAGATGTCCAGATGATACAAATGTGGTGCCACTGGCCATCTAGCAGCAGCTGCAGAGGCAGCTCCCTGAAGGCTGGGTCTCCGATCACAAAATGGAGGGACCCGGGGATCAGTGAGTCTCGGCCATGCAGTACCACCTTGTTGTCATTCTCTTCAGTGGCGTAGGAGAGGAGGGTGCCCAGGTGGCCAGAGGATGTGCGGACCCAGCTGCAGAAGGACAGAGCTCGTAGGGCTGTGAGGAAGCTGGGGCTGAGGAAGATCACGTTCTCAGGGGAGGCATCCGGGAATGTGAACACGGGACCCAGGTTGCAAACTAGAAACAGAGGGAGGGGGAGTCAGCCCTGCAGCAGGAGCCCCAGAAATGGTCCTCACTCTGGAGGGTGGATTTGCGGGGCCCTGCAGCCACACCTCCTGGAGGACAGCTTGAGCTAGGAAGCCTGAGGGTTCCTCTAGTTCCTCTTGCTTGCCCTCAGGATGTGCCACCCCCAGGCAGGAACTGAGAATGAGGTTAGCCTTCCCAGGGAGCCTTCAGTCCCTAGTTAAGCCTGAGCTGTCTCCTAAGAAGGGGAGCAGATGACCATTAGCACCAGGGCACCTCTGGATGCTGTAACAAATTGCTACAAATTTAGTGTCTTTAAACAGCCTAGGCTTACTATTTTATGTTTTTGGAGGCTAGAAGCCTGATGCAAGTCTTAAAGAGCCCAAATCAAGGTGTCTCAGGACCAGCTCCTTCTGGAGGCTCCAGAGAGACATAATCTCCTGCCCTTCCCAGCTACTGGAGGCACTAGCCATCCTTCCTGTCTTCAGAGTGCATCCCACCAACCTGTCTCTGTCCTCATGTCCCCTTCTCTGACCCTCCCACCCCCCCTATCTGAGTCCTGTGTTTACACAGGGCCATCCAGTAATTCAGGACCTAACCAGCTCTGCAAGAGGTGCTTCTTCAACGTGAGGAACAGGGGGCCCAAACTGCTGGGACCCACAGATAGGAGACCACCTGGATGAGGAGCAGGGTGGAGGTGGCAGGGGCACCACGGGTTCAGGAGGAGCTACAGGAATCTTGTAAGCCATGGGGAGGGGGCCAGGCCTGTGGCACTTACCTTCTCCTGATCCCTGAGGAGGATCCCTTGGGACTGCAGCAGCCCCACCAGGTGCCCAATGGCTGCTTGGGGCTGGGGGCTTCTGTGTGCCCAGGAGATGGGCAGTGAATTCCCGGGACTCCGTTGGGTGAGGAGCAAGGTCCTGCCTATCTGTCAGCAGCATCAGTGGGCCCGGGTGCACAGGCTGAGCTGGAGTTGGGGCTGGGGTCCACCCTGGGGCTGCAGTGCCAGGGCTGGCCATCTGTAGTTGACCCTCGAGAGCAGCCAGCCTGGCACCCTGGCTGTGGACCTGGTGTGTCAGGCTCACCAGTGCATCCTGCAGGGCCTGTGTGCCCAGGGCCAGGCCTGAAATGACATCCCTCTGTGTCTTCTGCTCCTTTCCTGCCTGTACCCACTGCCTGGTTTTCTCAGTCAGGGCCAAGTCCAAGGCCTGCAGTCGCATGTCCATCTTCCGGCTTCGGTGCTGAGTCTTCCTCACCCAGGCCTTCAGGTGGGCCAGGTCCCCCTGGATGGCGGCCTGTGACCTGTTGACTGTCAGAGCCACAGCCTGGCTCTCCTCTGCCAGGCTCTGTAACTGGGCATCAATGTCATAGGACATGTTGTAGTTGTTGGCAATGCCCTTCAGCTGTGTTAAGGTCACTTCTTGGAAACTCCGAAACTGTAAAGAGGACACAGCAGTTATGAGGGGCCAGGATAGGGCAGGGATAAGGCCTTCCTGCTCACACCTCAGAAGAACCTCTGTGTTCTGGGCTCGTGGTCAGCGCTGCATAGTGACCCTTGCCATGACACTAGGAGATGCAGGTAGGGGCCCAAGCTCAGAGGGGGCGATGGAGCCCAGGCCCCACTGCAGCATTGGGGAGCATGGGTTCTCCTTGCAGTCTCTGATCCTCCCCCACATCCCAGGTTCTAAATGGCCACCGCCAGTTGCTTCAGTTGCAGGCAGGCTGGGCTGGGCTGCATGTGTGCTTGACTGGGCTCAAAGCAGAAACTTGTGGTGCTGGGGCACTGTCTGCAGACCCCACACAGGAGTCTGGGGGCCACCCATGCCTTCTGCTTTGAGGTAGACTAGGGACCTCATGGCTCCCACACCCAGTGTTTGTGCCCAGCACCATCGATTCCCTAGACCCCACAGCTGTGCTCCTTAGGCCTTCCAGAGCCTCCATACAGACTCTGGTCCCCTGCCAACCACACATCACTCCGCTTATTTTCAGAGTAGAGCCCGGCAAACTCTTCCTGGTTTTCAGTTGTAGGGTAGGGCACTGCTAACTGCTAGCAAGAACCACAAACTGCTTGGATTCTTGGCTCACAGTTCACACCTGCCGCTACAATTGTTCAACATCCAACCTTCATTTGTTGCCAATTTTAAAAATCCAAGAGTGGTACACCTACCTGCTCTTCTAGTCTACGGAGCCTCTCGAAAAATGGTTTTCTTTGCCCTGCTGATCCAGCTTTCTGCAGTGAAGCCCCATGTAGATACATGGGCACCAAAACCAGGAGGAGAGACAGGGTCATCCTCCCTGGCCAACCCATGCTGAGAGAAGAGGGGGCTCCAGCAATCTCTGCAGGATACAGGAGATGGCCTCGGCCCCAGTGTCTGCCTCGTCCCCCACTCCTCCTGGCTCTCCAGTTGAGCGGTTTTCCTTCCATGGCCCTGGCTGGCGGTCAGGCACTTCCTGCCATCTTAGGGAAAGGCATCTGCCTTCAAGCCTACTGGCTCTGTGGGTCCCAGGTTCCCAGGGAAACAAGCTTAAAACAGCGCAAACAGCTTTTCTGGAAAGCTACTCTGCTGGGGCAAGGACTTGTCTTGTGAGCTCAGAGGTGGGCGAGCACTGATGGCTTTACCAGAAGCACATCGACTCATGTTACCACCAAAAAGTTGAAGAAGGACAGGGAACCCAGCAGGGGCCTGGAAGTCACTGGAGTCAGGTCTGTGTTGGTGCCAGCATCCCAGCCATGCCCAGCCACATCCTGTGAGGCTTTCTCTCCCTTGGAAAGGGAACTGAAATGTGATTGGCCATCACCTTATTTTTTCCTCAGGACTGGGTGATTTTGATTTGTATGTATTTATTGTCTGCTTTTTCTTTTATGGTGCAGGGATTTGAATTACGGGCACTCTACTACTGAGCTTCATCATCAGCTCTTTTCTTATTTTGAGACACGGTCTTGCCAAGTTGCCCAGGTCCTCCTACCTCAGCCTCCCAAGTTGCTGGGATTATGGGAGAGCACGATGGTGCCCAGCTTGATTATTTTTTATTTTGTCCTTAGAGAGGGTCTCACTCTGCTGCCAAGGCTGGTTAAAGCAATGCTCCTGTCTCAGCCTTCCAAGTTGTTGTTTCTTCTTCTTCGTCTTCTTCTTCTTGGTACCAGGAATTGAACCAGGGTTGCTTAACCAGAGTTACGCCCTCAGTCACACCCTATATATTTTGAGACAGGGTCTGGCTGAGTTGCTTAGGGCCTTGCTAAATTGTGGAGGCTGACTTTGAACTTGCAAGACCCTTTCTCAAGATAAAAAACATAAAGGGCTGGGGATGTGGCTCAGTGGTTAAGTGCCCCTGCGTTTAACCCCTGCCCAAGAAGGATGCTTGTTATGTTTGTGGAATGAATATGTTTCCAGATTTCCCCCCACATTCACCTCTGCTGAAATGTCACCCCTTCCCAAAGGGGAAGCCTACCTACTCTCCAGGGAGGTCATTAGAACATTCTAGTTTTTTTATTTTCCATCCTGGGGGCAAACCCAGGACTTCATGCACTCCCAGCAAGGGTTCTACTACTGTATTACCACTTTGCCTCAAGGGGGTGCTCTGATAAACCCAGCCTAATTCCCTCTTAAGATTGGGAGCCATCTCCTCACAAGGCATGAAAAGTTAATTTCGGCTTTACTATATATTACTGCGATTTCTAAACTTGCTTGGAATGCCTGCCGGTGCTTTGAACTCACCCATGCCTGGCTTTCCCTGGCCAGATAAGGACCCTCTCTGAAACTAGTGGCGCCTCATAAATTCTGATGTTGGGATCTAAATTTACTCCCTAAGTGCTGGACCATTAACCTGCCTTTGTGTTATGCTTGTTAAAATCCTGTTATCTGTAAGTTCTCAAGACTCCCGCCCCCCAAACACTTTTTGCAACTTTCTGAGCTATAAAGGTGCCCTCCTAGAGAGCTGCGGGGCTGTCTTCTGTCCCCACTGGTTTTGGGAGAGACAGCCTCAGCCGGTAGGAATTACAAGCTTGCTTTATTTTGATTTAAATTGGGGTTGGTGGTCTTTTCTTTGAGTGATGGTTAATAGTTCCACGCCAGGATGTCCAGGAGGTTGGCCGCCAGCCCTAGGACCTAGGGAGTCCTCGACACGTGGCTAGAGCAACTGTGGAACGGAACCTGAGGCTTCACCTCGTTAGTTTACACAGCACCTTCCCAGCGGCTACCAGATCCCATCACCCGCCTCCGCTGCGTGCAGCCTGCACTCAAAGCGTTTGAACTCAAGCGCAGTGGAGAGCAGAGCCGCTGGGGAGCGCAGGCGCAACCCACAGTCACGTGGCCGCGGGTCCCGGTCCCATCTAGAGCACACCCG
>NW_026000185.1:7673398-7715915 GCF_001458135.2 Marmota marmota marmota | reverse complement strand
CCCGCCGGTTGAGGCTGGGCCAGGCCGGGTGGCCGGTGCGCTCAGGGAGGGATCCCGCTGTCCCGGACGCCCGGCTGCCGGCAGCATGGAGCCCGCGCGCTCTGCGGTCGGACTCAGCGTCCGGGAAGCGGTGCACATCCTCCAGTCTTCTGAGGACGGTGGCCTCGTCCTCTCCGCCCTGGAGTCCCTGCAGCACTATCTGCGAGGAACCGGGGAGCCCGCGCTGCCGGGAGAGCAGGAGGAGTTCGCCGCCAAGCACTTCGCTGCCGTGCTGCGCTGTCTGGTCGGCAGGCTGAGCCCCCTCTGGCTGCAACTGTCGCCCTGCGACCGGCTGGAGCAGCTCTGGGACAGCTTCTTCCTGGAGGGCCCTGCTGACCAGGCCTTCCTAGTGCTGATGGAGGCCATCGAGGGCACTGCCGGGTGAGTGAGGCTGGGGGCTTGTGCAGCGGCCTGTGACTTGGAAGCACAGAAGGGCCTGGGGAATTGCAAACTGCAGGGTTCATCCTGGAAGGTGCCAGGGAGAGAACAGAGCCTGCGATCTGCTGAACCCCCTGGAACTGATAGTGACTGTGTTCTCTAAGATGGGGAGGACCTGCCGGCATCTCGACCTTGCAGGACGGCGGGAGGAGGGGTGTTCACATCACAGCAGGCCCCAGCCAGCTCCCCTAGGCAGTTAGCATTGCTGCTTCGTGGTCCCAGCCCTGCAGTGAGGCTTTCTGGGCACAGTGGCAGCTCTCAAGGCCTCTTGGGACATTTTCAGGTTTTCCAGGGAAGCACAGCTTTTTTGACACGTGCCTGCCATGGACCCCCCAGCCCCAGGCAGTTCCCATGTTCAGCATCAGATCACACACAGATCAGTCCTTGTGAGGACTCTGAGGAGTCTTTGAGAAGCTGGGTTTTTAGAAGTTGCTGTGATTAAAAGCATGAACTCTGTGAAAATCCACGCAGAGCAAGGGAGGAGGTGGTAGGGCCCAGCTGCACTCACCCCATTTGTATCTGATTCAGGAGTGGAGTACAAAGCGTGTTCTTTCAGCTTATGAGTTAAGACAAAATGTTACTGGAGCTGTTGGGACTACCTGTCTAAGGGGGGCTGTGGAGACTCCTTTGGCCCGGAGCAGGCTTAGGGGCTCTGCCCGATACACCTGTTCTTGTTCAGCCCCAGCTTCCGTCTGATGAAGATGGCACAGCTGCTGGCCAGGTTTCTGAGTGAGGGCAGGGTAGCGGCCCTGATGGAGGAGCAATGCCGGCCGCAGATGAAGCCTGGCTTTCCCCTGCTCCAGGAGACACTACTCAGCAAGGTGGTGAGCCTGCCTGACCACCTGGGCAACCATCTGCAGAAGGATAACCTGGTCCAGTTCTTCCCCCAGAACTACTTCCCACTGCTGGGTGAGGAGGCCGTGCGGGCGCTGCAGTCAGTGGTGGATTCTCTTCGAGGTGAGTGCTGTGTCTCCCTGCCCCTCTTCTCAGCTGTCATTCCCTCCTTCTCCATCCACTTCCCCTGCCAACTTGGGTTTGTCTCATATGCCTTTGGTGATGGCATTTCAGGCTCCCATGGCAAGGTGAAGGTGCTGGGAGGTCTTTGGGTCTGGAGGCAAGTGCTGCTGGTGGACTTGCTCATAGAGCACTAGGTATTATCCTGTGTGCTGTTTGGGGCTGGCTCTGCCTCTTCTGGGCCTCACAGGCATGGCTTCCAGTTTCAAGAGAAAGGAGTGTCTGGGGCAGTGTGATTCCATGGGTCAGTGGCCTGTAAGGCAAGGCCAGTGGGTGGATTTGCCTCTTCCTGCAGTATGGCCCCTCCCTTCTTATTTCTATCATGGGCTCACTCAGGCATGAGCTGCACCTCAGCTCAGCTTGTTTAACTCTGATTGCTTAACTCAATCTCCTTGTGGTGCTGAGTTCCCACTGTGGTTCACTGTCCTTCCATGTGCTCAGGCCCAACACCCTAAGTCCCCTGTGACCTGCACCCCTGTGGGACTCAGAGCCCAGGAGGAAGCTGGCACCCTCAAGTCTCTGCAGGTCTGTCCACCTGGTCAGGTATTGTGTGTGTTGTCCCATGACCTCCTTGCTTTCTCTCCCAGGTGGCCTACACTGTTCTGTCTCCTTTGTGTCTCGAGTCCTTGGGAAGGTGTGCATCCAGGGAAGACACAGTGAGTAGGGCCTGCCTTGGGGGAAGCAGCACCTGTCTCTCCCATTCAGCCCTTGGGAGAGGTTGAGAATCACTGCAAGCCCCTCAGCAGCAGTGGGAGCTGGTCCCAGCCTTCTTTGGGGTCTCTATGCTAGCCCTGGGTCCACAGAGGTTTGTCTTGGGGCTTAGTTGTGCTCTGGGGGGTTCCCTTGCTAGCCCTAGGTCCACTGAGGTTGGCTCTGGGGCTCAGTTGTGTTCTGGGGGGTCCCCTTGCTAGCCCTAGGTCCATTGAGGTTGGCTCTGGGGCTCAGTTGTGCTCTGGGGGGTCCCCTTGCAAGCCCTGGGTCCACTGAGGGCTTAGAGCTCTGGGGCTCAGTTGTGCTGGCTGGTGAGCCATGGTGCTGTGTACACTGGACCAGTGGTCCCCTGGCTGAGTGCAGCTCCTGAGGCTCATGTCCTCTCTGTGTCTCCTCAGAGGAGATCTTGGGCAGGTTGGTGCCCCAACTGACAGCACTCACCCAGGGCAGCTGCTTGTGGCAGCGGGTCTGCTGGCACCTAGTGGAGCAAGTGCCGGACGGGGCCATGGAGGCTGTGCTCACAGGGTTGGTGGAGGCCACTCCAGGGTAAGCAGCACAGCACTCTTTCCAGTCAGTGCATCTCTGGGGGTGGGGGGTGGGGAGTGGGCTTTGTGGCAGCTGCCATTCCCTGTGCTGCTTTTCCTGGTGGCCCTGCTGTAGCCGGTTGTCCTGTTGTACTCCCTGGGTGCGTTGGCTGGTGCTGCCTTAGTATTGCTGATTTAGGCTGGCCACTGGTTGTGCAAATGCACACACTGATGGTGCCCACCTTCATCATTGCCAGTGGATCCTCCACATGTGTCCACGGCTTAGTACAGAAGGTCTCCTGCCCGGTGGGTTCCCCAAGTCCACACGCTGGGGGAACCATAATCTCTGCTGAGGCAGCAGCTCTTTTCAGACTTAGAGATCCTGTTTCTTTCTCGTGAAAACAGTGTAGGTGTTCTCCCAAGCCCTATTGGACAGGAGGACTGTGTGAGAAGCAGCCCGCATACGTTTTTGACATTCAGGCCTGGAGGAGGAAAGTTAAGGACCCATTGAGGTTATCCGAGGCCCACAGTGAGCAAGTGGCAGGGCCAGGCTGTTGGTGCCATCAGAGGGTATGCTTTCCCAGCCTGCCACCCGCCTCCTAGGCACTCATGACTGGCTTCTTCTGACCCTGCCTTATAGGCCTGAGGTCCTGTCACGACTACTGGGGAATCTGGTGGTGAAGAATAAGAAAGCCCAGTTTGTGATGACCCGGAAGCTTCTGTTCATGCAGTATCGGTGCACGGTGAGAATGTAGGGCAGGGCTTGGGCTGAAGGCCACCCTTGGTTACAAGAAGAATCACTATTAAAAGTGGAGGCTGACTCAGTGGAAGAATGTGTACCCAGCATGCACAAAGCCCTGGATTTGATTCCCAGCCACAGAAAACAGGTAGAGCAGTCACCTAGGAATTGTCAGTGAAGCAGCAGCACTGCCCTGCCCAGCTGCAGGCCCTGCTGCAGCAACACCGAGCAAGCCCAAGGGGGTTAGTGCCTTGGGACTTGGTTGCTGAGTGCTTCCCAGACATGGTGCAGCTGTCTCTGTGGCCTGGAGTGTAGGCTGTGACTGGAGGGCTGTGGTGGTTGGGCAGGGGAGAGCAAGAGCAGATGTCTTGGCCTGAGGAGGGACCAGCAGTGCATTGATGCCCACAGTGTGCCCAGCTCTGTCCCAGGTGGACAGAAGAGCCGTAGTCTCTCCTTGAGGAACTCACGTTATAGGCAGGGAGACAGTGCTACCTGCATAAACCATGGTATATAATTCATAGCATGGCACATTTGGCACTGTGGGACCTAGGGGGCAGCCTCAGTGCTGCAGGGCTCTGCAAAGACCTCTCTGAGGGGATCTGGCAGGTGCAGAGCCATGGTCCTGATAGAGGTCTGGCCAGGAGGATTGTGTGGCTGGCTTCTGAACACTGGTCCCAGCAAGCCGGCTGGCAGTGGGCCCTGTGCCCCAGAGAGCAGGAGGTGTGGCAAGGGTGGGCTGCTTCAGGTTGGGGTGGGCAGCTGAGGTTTAAGCAGAGGCATCCAGACCTGACTGTGTTACCCAGACCCACCCTGGCCTCTGTGCAGAGGATGGGTGGGGGCCAAAGTGGAGGTAGAGCCAACTCGCCCTGGGTGCTTGGGGGTGAAGCAGGCAGGAGTTCTTCAGAGCTCTAAGGATGACGCAGGTTCAGCAGCCTGGATCAGGAGGCCTGGCAGCCTCTTGAACCCTGGCTTCATGCCCTTGGTGGGGTTCAGAGAGGCAGGCGGACAGTGCAGTCCAGGCAGACAGAGAGCCAGAGATGGCCCCCAATCCCTGTGCTATAGGGCATTTGAGGCCCCCAGAATATAGCCAACCAATGGGATAAACCCAAGTACTGGCGTGAACATCTGGCAGTCATTCCGGGTGATGGGGCTGCTGGACCAGAAATGAGTAGCAATAGAGAATAACGGTGCTACAGCATAGTGCTAGATAAAGTGACCCAAGCCCCACCCAACAAACATGATGGCACCACCAGCTGCCGTGAAGCATGCCTATGAGCTCAGCTACTTGGGAAACTGAGGCAGGAGGATCACAAGTTTAAAGCCAGCCTGGCCGACTTAGTGAGGCCCTGTCTCAAAATAAAAAATAAAAGGACTAGAGATGTAGCTCAGCAAGAGACCTTTCAAAAGGAAAGAAAACAAAGAACAAAGAGAAAGCTGAACAGCAGAGCAGGCAGTGCTGAGGTGGAAGGTGCACCTGGGCTGAGCAGAAAAATCCAGGACCTTTGAAATGTAGCAGCTTGATGGTGACTGGTTTTCAAACATGGATGAGATAGAAAATTTCCTTAGAAAAGTGTATGTGCCCAAGCTGACGAGTGCTGCTCTGGGGTATGGCCTAGCAGGAGAGCACTTTCCTAGAGTGCTTGAAGCCCTGGGTTTGATTTCCAGCACTGAGGAAAAAACAAAAACAAAACTGACAAATGCAGAAGCAGAGGGTACTGAGGAGTAGTAGGAGGTGGAGGGCGGCACTTACCAGACTAGTCCTCAGCCTGGACTCCTGGGCATGACACGCTCACCCTCAGGAGCCTCATGCAGGAGGGCAGCCTCTGCCTCATTAAGGACACCACTCTTGTTGTAGACACCCATGCTGCAGAGCCTGCTGGGGTACCTGGCCATGGACAGCCAGCGGCGTCCACTCCTCATACAGGTAAGTGCTACCTGCCTCTGACCCTGTGGTGACCCCAAGAGAAGGGAAGGCTGGGGGTCCCAACTTTGCTCCTGTTGGAGCCTTTGGGGTGGCTGTGGACACCAGCACACGTGATCCTGGGCCATGGCAGAACTGCTGCCTGACAGGCTGGTGCCGTGCTGCGTGCAGGCGCTAAAGGAGCTGCTGGAGACCTGGGGCAGCAGCAGTGCTGTCCGACACACGCCCCTGGCTCAGCAGCGCTACGTCAGCATGGCGGTGCTCATCTGCCTGGCACACCTTGGGGAGCCAGAGCTGCGGGACAGCCGGGAAGGTGAGCAGGTGGTGAGGGCACACCCCCACCCCAGGCATGTGAGAACCCCTCAGGATGCATGTTTGGTGCTTCCAGAGTTGCTGGCCAGCATGATGGCAGGTGTGAAGTGCCGCCTGGACAGCAGCCTGCCTGCCGTGCGCCGCCTAGGCATGATCGTGGCCGAGGTCATCAGCACCCGGATCCACCCTGAGGGGCCTCCATTGAGATTCCAGGTGAACAGGCTCCAGATCTCCCTGTTACTCCAGCTCAGTATGTACCTCCCCTCCTGGGGCCCAGGCCCATGGAGTGTCCCACATTGGCTACACTGAGGGCTGAGGCCTAGGAGTGGTGGGTGTCAACCTCAGCTCCTGGTGATCACAAGGATCAGGGCTGAACGCACCAGCACATGTTCCTCAGGACACAATCCCTGGAGGTGGAACTCCAGAGAGGTTGGGGTGAGGGAAGCTGTTGCCCTGGGGCTGGTCTGCCACAGGCTGCTCTGGGCAGGCAGAACAGTGACTGGCCTCTCTGCTGCCTGCTTCCTGGTGTGAATGCCACTTGTGTGGCCAGCATGTTTCTCTGACTGCTGGGCCCTGCCTGGCCTTATTGCAGACATCCCCTCCTCCTTGGGACGTCTTCAGGGGATCAGCCTCCTGCAGAGCCCCAGCTCCTTCATGAGGAAGTGACTCTGTAGCCTTGGCACACTTGGAATTTGCTGTAGAAAAGGACAGGCTACTAAACAGGATCCAGACGTTTTTAGAGGAGGCCTGGCTCCAACTGTGTCTGACTGCAGTGAAGTGGTGTCTGAAGCCTGGTGGGTGTCAATGACTGGTATGTTTTGTATTTACAGTATGAAGACGATGAGCTGAGCCGTGAGATGCTGGCCTTGGCTACTCCCCGGCCTGCGGGAGACAGCCCCTTGGAGGCAAGGTGAGGGTCTTCACATCCCTCATCCCCACCCTGTGTGTGTGCACACCTTGTCATTCTGGATTCCATTCACAGGACAGGAGTTAGGGAAGCAGTGGGTGGAGGTGCTGGGAGTGTCCCCACAGGCAATCCTGAATGCTTGTTCCTCTTGCTTCCCAGAGGCTCATCACTGGATCCAGTTGTGGCAGAGACCCCTGCAGAGACCATGAAGGGTAGTGTGCCCCCAGCTCAGCTGCAGGGCTCTGACTCGGAGCTGGACAGGTAGGGCTGGGCTTCTGTGATTGAGGGGTGGCACTGGCTGCACAGCAGAGCTGAGCTGTGCAGGTCACCAGCACAGTGGGGTGCACGCTGTGGGGTGGCTGTGCCAACCCCCAATGCCTCCTTCTGGTCTGCAGCAGTGCTGTGACTTTTCAAGGCTCTGGGGACTTGGGGAGTGAATTTCAGCATTTTCAGGACTTGCCCTTGAGGAGGGGTACATAAGTGGCACCGGAGTCCAAGTTTTCTCACTGAGAGTGGGCAGTTCCATTGTCTATCTTGTCTCATTTACAGTGACGATGATTTCATCCCCTACGACATGTCAGGGGACAAAGAGCTGAAGAGCAGCAAGGCACCTCAGTATGTGCGGGACTGCATGGAAGGTGAGCCTTGGTGGGGTCACACTGCAGGTCTCACCTCACAGCTATTTCCTCTGAGGTCGTCCCACCCTGCTCCGACACGCTGGGTCCATCAACTAGCTGCCCCTTGTTCAGGGTTGGGGCTGAGATGACTGAGGCCTTCTGTGTTCTGTGTAGCACTGACCACATTTGAGGATAAGGATATGGAGCGCTGGGAAGCTGCCCTGAAGGCCCTGGAAGGCCTAGTCCGCAGGAACCCTGAGGCCACACGGGAGGTGAGCAAGAAGAGGGTGTTAGAGCAAAGGGGGAGGTTGCTAAGTACTCTGGTGGCAGGTCCCCTACGATGGCAGCTCTTCTTGTGCCATCTGCATTCTGGGTCATGGAGAGTGGGGACATCTTGCTGGCTGCTGCATGTCTCCAGGAGACCTGGAGCCTCTGCTAGGTGGGCAGCAGGTGGGTGGCCCAGGCTCTGAGGTGCATGTAACATACTGACTGCAGCCCTCATGTAGGTGAGTGTGGAGCTGGCCAGGGTACTGTTGCACCTGGAGGAGAGGACCTGTGTGGCGGGATTTGAGGAACTGCGCCAGAGAGCCCTGGTGGCTGTTACAGTCACAGACCCGGCCCAGGTAAGTCCCAGTGTGGGTGGCCCCACAGTGGGGAGCACTCTGACAGCTCTCTTTACTAGGTTGGGTGTGGTGTCTAGAGGGTGTGCCCTGTGGCCTGGTCCTCAGTGGCCTCTCTGCCTGGCTCAGGCAGTTGAGTAACTGACCTCGTGCAGGGTTGACTGGTGCCTGGAAAGTGTGTCTATGGCCTGGGCCTGGCCCTCATTGGCCTCTCTCTGCATGGCTTAGGTAGCTGAGCACCTGACCTCACAGTTCTATGCCCTGAACTACAGCCTCCGGCAGCGCATGGACATCCTGGATGTGAGTGCCTCTAGACCCCTCTCCCTGTAGTCAGTTCCAAGCTGCCCTACTGTGGGGAGGTGAAAACCTATGTGGACAGTGACTAAAGCCTCCCCAAGTCACTTTGTTGACCTGAACGGGCCAGGTGACTTCTGTCTGCTGTTTGAGTGTAGCCAAGTATGCAGGTTCACCACTGTTGGGACCAGGAGCTCTGGCAGCTGAGTTCCTTTGTTTTAAATAACAAAATGTACCACTTAAATATAAACAAAATGTGGCGTCCCCATGGCTGAGGATCATCCAACTATGAAAAAGAATGAACCAGTGCATGAGACGTGTGGGAGGAGCTCGATGCCTGCTAGGCCCTTGGCGAAGGACCGCCTGTGGCAGGACTGCCAGGAATGGTGGCCTCAGAGCAGGGCTGGGCTCCTAGTGCTTAGTGAGGAGCATGGTCTCTTAACACCATAGAATAGCCGAGAGATGACTACGCAGGCAGCGTGGGCCGTCACCCTCATCCCGAGGCTCTGCCTGTTGTGGGTGTTACATATATGCAGTAGCAGCGAGTCTGCTCTCCTGAGACTGGCTCGCTTGCTGAGGATGCTTTTGGTCATTCTTTAAGGCTGCCTTCTCCAGAGGAGTGGCTCTGTATGGAGTCCGGGGAGCCTCAGGGAGAGGTGGTGGTTGGGTTGGGTGTGCCCCACCTTCTTGCCTGCCCTCCCAGCAAGGCGCAGAGACCCACTAGCACTGGAGATGACTTTCTCTGTGACTTCCAGAACACCTGCCTTGTCAAAAGGCTGCTGGGTGCTGTTGCTGGTCTGGGGCTCTGTGGGGCTTGGTTTAAAGACTGTCCTTCCCAAGAGCCACAGCACTCCCCTGGTTGCTCCTCTCCTCTAGGTCCTGACTCTGGCTGCCCAGGAGCTGTCTCGGCCAGGGCGCCTTGGGCGGTCTCCCCAACACAGTTCCCTGGGTCCCGGCACCCAGTGCTCACCAGCACTGACTGCCTCTCAGTTTGGCAGTGTCATGGTTCCTGACTGGAGGGTGGTGGTAGAAAATCGGATCAGAAGCAAGACCCGGCACTTCTCCAAGGTCAGTTAGGGCTTTAGTCAGGTCCTTATAGGGAAAGGGCACTCTGGATGGTAGGATAAGCAATTACATTCCTCCAGTGTTATCTGTGCCAAGGGGGTGGCAGGAGCCTAGGGCAGGGATGGCACCAACACTGGTGCTCCTTTAAGTGAGTTTATGGTACAGATCAAAGGTAGTCAGACCAGTGTGGATTTAACACGTGAATACAAATGCAGAAGTGAGAAGTCCTAGAGTCCCGAGGGGTTTTCACCCAGGGTTGGCCCTGCTTTCCCTGGGATGTCTGGTGATGAGAAACTGTCATGGGGTGGTAGGGGTGGAGGCCGGGAAGCTTACATCCCAGCGCCCAAGGGTTGCTGTACCATGAGGCCTGTCCAGCTCTGAATGTATTGCACACAGGGTTGGGACATGAGGCCAGGCACCTCATGCAGGTTGGGGTGTTGTGCTTGTGTTTGACAGGGCTCTCCCTGGCAGGAGCCAGCAGGTGGCCCCAATGAATTCGCCTCCGTGGCTGGCTGTTTCTTTTTCCCCCTCATTCATCATTTTGACAGGTGAGTGGATTTATGCAGTCTGGACACACTCACTGGCTGGAGAAAGCATCACAGCATGGGGCCTGAGTGGGACTTTGGGCAGGAACATGTTTGGTTGTTCTTAAGTTAATGTGAAGTTTTCTGGAAGCGTCCCTCTGCCATTAAGCTTTGCAGTGTGTCAGTCACTGTTGTGTCCGACTACTCCTGGTCTCAGGGTTATGGATGGACTGGTAGTGCCCTGCATGCTCTCCACCCCGACTGCCACTTGCTCACCTCCTTCTGCCTTGGCCAGCCCTGAGCTCCCACCCACCATCAGGTGTGGCCCTCAGGCAAGAGTGGAGAAGCTGTGCTTCTTTCTCACTGAGCCCAGCATATGTGCTGGGCATCTGGGAACACCTTCTCCCTGGCTCTACTGGAGCCTCGTGGGGTTAGGTGGTGACTAGAGCAAGAAGGCTCTGCAGAACCTTTGGACCCAGGCTCTCCCTCTGTATCCCTGGGGCTAGACAGCCAGCCTTGAGGTGCCATGGCTCTGCCACTACTAAATTCTGTGTTGCAGGCCTCTAGTGACCTTTGACCTTTTGGGAGATGACCAGTTGGTTCTTGGAAGACTGACCCATACTTTGGGGGCCTTGATGTATCTGGCAGTCAACACCACAGTGAGTTGGAAAGTGGGAATTTCAGGTCCTGCCACATCTCGTTCACTGCTGCAGAGTGTGGGCTTCACCCAAGTGTTCGCATTGATGGCATGTGTGGCCCTACCTGTGGGAGGGGGTGATGGCCACGGTCATGGGCCTGGAGCACTGCATACCTGACATTCTCCCTTTACCATGGCCCTGAGGACAGGCCTATGTGAAGCTGCACAGGGGCATCAGATATGTGTCTTTTGGGTGCTGGGTAAGGGGAGTGGCAAGCTGAACATGGTACCCATACTTCTGCTGGTTTTCAGGTGGCTGTACGCATGGGTAAGGCCCTGCTGGAATTTGTGTGGGCCCTTCGCTTCCATGTGGACACGTGAGTGGGCTGCGGGCTGCGGGCGTGGAGTCTCTGGCAGCAAGGTGTGGGCTATGCGGTGGGAGGTAGCCTGACCAGGCCCAATGCTCAGTGTTGCAGATTGATCTGCTGGACTCAGGGAAGTGTCCCTGCAGTTCTGGCAGTGCTGTTTAGGGGCTCTGGCCACATAGTTGCACCTCACCTTCTCTAACTTCTTGCTTGGTAGCTACGTGCGCCGGGGCTTGCTTTCTGCGGTCTCTTCTGTCTTCCTCAGCGTGCCTGCAGAGCGATTACTAGAGGACCTGCCAGATGAGCTGCTGGAAACCAGGTCCTGGCTGGCAGGTGAGTAGCCCTGGCTGTAGCGGCCAAGCAGGCAGGACATCTGGGCATGTGAGAAGGTTAGCTTAAGAGTGGGCATGTCCCTCCCTGTTGTGTTGAGAAATATGGTTAACCTAGCATGGGGCAAAAGGGGGAGAGGACAGTCATGGCTGTGGTTGCTTTGGGGAATCCACTGAGGTTCCTGATAGAAGGCTATGCAGGTAGTGGAAGTGCTGGGAGCCTGCACCCAGACTTAAGAGGTGCAGTGTCTGCCGTACTTTGTCCCCTCCTCCCAGCTCCAGACACTGAACACCCCCCAGGCTCCTGAGCTGGACCCATGGACAGGCCCTCCAGCTGCCCTGGGATGCTCTGTGATGTCTTTTTCTTTCCATTTGACCCCAATACAGGGTCCAGCTGAGGCTCCCACGTGACTCATAGCTGCCCTGCCTCTTGGGCTTCTGGCTGGGCATCTTCTGTTGCTGTGCTTTTCCTGCTGAAGCCATGTGGCTTGTGGAAGGCCCCACTCATTAGGCCCAAGTTCCACCTGCTTGTCAGGCATCTGGGCCAGGCAGGGGCAGGGTCTTTACATGCTGCAGGTGCCCCAGGTGGGCAACTCTAGGCAGGATCATTGTAGGAAGACTGCCTTCCCATTGGTGATAGCGAGGACTTTATTGGTGTCTGTTCCATCCTAGCTGTGGGCTTCTTCCCTGCCTAGCTCCTGCCATGGCAGGAATGGGCATTGTCCACAGGAAGTGGAACAGATGAATCATTGGGTGCCAGGAAGAGCCAAGAGCAGGCTTGGTGGCTGTGGAGAGGGTCAGCCATCATTTGACCTCTCCCCAGCACCTGGGCTTGGGGTGCCAGGTCCCAGGAGCACAGCTTACCACCAGAGCTTGTGTCTCAGAGAAGCAGAGGGCTTTATCTCCCTTGAAGGGAAGTGAGGGATGCCCAGAGCCTCTGCCTCCTTTGTCCTTGTCTACCTGTGGCCTTTGGGAAAGTCCCAGGCTTCTATTCAGGACCTGGCTCCTCTCTCTGTGTCAGTCCTGGTGGGGTGGAAGCACCAGCTATGTCTCCTCACATGCAGTCTGGAAGAACTGCAGGAGCTCAGGGCTCATCTCCTCAGGCTGGTTTTAACCCAGGTTGGTGCTCAGGATAGCTGAGCTATGTGACTGGACTGTGGCCTGGATCCCTCCCTCCCAGTGGAGGTGTCTCCATCACCTGTCCCACGGTAGAGAGCCCTTTGCCAGGTGAGTGAGGTAGGTTGTTGGAACAGGAATGACTGGCCCTGCAATGTACTTGTGTTGTTTTTACCTGGCAGATGTGGCTGAGAAGGATGTTGATGAGAACTGCAGGGAGCTGGCCGTGAGAGCGCTGCTGCTTCTGGAACGACTCAGAGACAGACTCCTCTCCCTTCCCTCCTAGTCCCTGATGGACCCTAGGCATTCCTGCTGGGTGGGAGGAAGGCTTCAACAAGTGGACCCATGTAACACCTGAGTTTGCAGTTTGACCAGGTCTGGAGGGCCATCCGGTCCCAGTGTGTGCATGTAGGAAGGGTGTGTTCAGCTAAAAATATGGAGGGCCTCGCCCTGGCCCCCACAGGCAGAGCAACCCAAGTGCTGGCCTGCAGCTCCCAGTGGGCCCTGTGGTCAGGGAACGCCAGAAGCAGGAAGGAAGCAGCTGCTCAGAGCCCAGTAGCAGAGCAGGCTTGGCCCTTGGCCCTGTGGCTCAGTGCTGTCCCAGGAGAATAAATAGGGCAGGAGGTATCACAAGTCTTCCTTTGTGGTTTTCAGTGAGCAGGGACTTCAATTCCTAGAGGACTGTGAGATGCAGCCATGAAAATGGAGTGCAGTGTGAGGCAAAGGGGGGTGGAAGGGGCCTCTGAGAAAGTAGGCTTTATTGGAGTTGTAGGAGTGTCAACATCTGTTGGTAGGTGTGATGGTCAGGACTCGGCCCTGGCCACAGTGGTCCCTGCTGAACCATCCTGGAGCCATCTGGGTGTGGGTGAGATTAGCAGTGATAGGCATCTCTTAAGACCCAGGTGCAGCCTCAGTGCACCAAGTTCTACAAGTTCCTTCCACTCCACAACTGGTAGTTGGGAGAACCTGGGAAAGCTGAATCCACTGAATCCAGCTCCTTTAAAAGGAATTAAACCAAAACACCACGGAAGCTGCCAAGTGCCCTGAGGCAGGAACGCTGAGGGAAGGCTTAGGGATACAGGCAGTCCTCTGCACACTGTGGGCTGGGCCCTGCTTACTTGTTATGTTATGAACATGTTTTTTTTTCCCCTACAAAAAAGAGATGACTAGAGACTGGAAATTCCAGAAGCAGATCTCAGCAGCAGGACAATGGCCAAGGCCCATCAGGGGCCATTCTCTACCTCCTCTATCACCTCATCATGGTCCTCGATGCTGTTGTGGCGGATCCGCTCAGGCACCACGCGTGTCAGAGGGAGGCCCAGGCCCTGATGCACGGCATCTACTGTCTGCTGGTCCACGTAGTAGGACATGTTGGCAGAAGGAAGTCTCTTGCGCATCTCCTCGAGGTACCTGTAGGCCTAGGGCAGAGGGAACAGCTGTTACTTAAAGGCCCAGTGGACACCTCAGCATATGAGAGCCAAGGGAGCCATCTTGTCTGTTCACTGTAATAAGGTCACCTCAACATGAAGTACCCACTCTGTCCCAGGGGTTGTAAGCAGGGAAGCATGTGTTTTGAGGTTTCTGGTATTTACAAGGGGACATGTGTCCCAGGGCAAGGTATGTTTCAGGCTGTGGCCAGTATGAACAACTGAAAACCAGAACCCCAGAGAGTCCTCTGGCAACCCAGAGCAAGAATGTGGTCCAAGTTCCAGAATTGTATTCCCTCTAAAACTGTTCCCTGGATGGTGGTGGACCTGCTGCAGGAGGGTGGATTCCATTTCCGTCTACTGTAGCACATGTACTTGCTGGAATGCAGGGCAGGCATTGTTTATTTCAGCTGAGTGTAAGATTTATCCCAATTCTATCACATCTCCTGTGTGAATGGTCCTTGATCCTAGGCCTGTAAACTGGAAATGTCAATGGGTTTCCTGTGTGATTTCATCTGGTCTTGCCAGGGGGACATGTGGAAGGGCACAGTGGTGACACTCATGATGGAGCTCCAGGGCCAAGGCAGGATGGGCCTTAGCCTCCTCAGAGCACTATGCTTAAGGCCTCTTCATCCTCAGGGGGGGACACATACAAATGGGGGAGGATATATGGGGCTTTATGCTGCTTCTAGGGCTCACTCCCATGGGGCACATGAATTCAGAATGTGACCAAAATTTTTAGCAGCTTTTAAATTGTTAATGAGAAATAACAATTTGATCTTAGTATTTAAGGCTTAAAGATGGTGAAATACTTGGAACAATTTTATTTTGGATAGATAAAGCTAGTAAGCACAGAGAAGAATATGAAGATCATGTAAGTAAAGGTAAAATATGCTTTCTGGAAGGGTCACTGACACTCTCATGCAATCAGCCTTTATGCAGAGAACTTGCTAGGGGTGGAAGGCAGCCCAGTGCAATGGAAGAGTGTTCTCCTGGGTGTTCACAAACCACCTTACATACATCAGGACCCATGCTGGGTGTGTGGGACAAGGTGAGTGGGGCGGGAGTAGAGCCTGGCCACAGCAGGACTCAACCAACACAAGAGGAGGGAAGAGTGAGGAGCTGAAAGACCCTGGAGTAGAGGTTACACAGCCAGGTCCAGTGGGTGTGCTTATTCAGTTGAAGATTAGACTGTTGTTGGGATGAAAATAATGTCTGAGATGAAAAGTTTAGGTGGGATTAACATTGGTGGACATGACAGAAGGAGAGATGATGAAGCCGGAGCAATAGCAACTTCCCAGAATGAAACACGGAAAATACTGGGGGGTGAGTGGACAGAAGAGTGAGTAGAGCCAGAGGACAGTAGGCCCAAGTGGCTAGAGCAGAGGAGAGAAGGAACAGAACCTTCAGTCTGGGAGGAGACTTACAAAAAGGTGTGTTTGATAAAGGAAATGTATCTAGAAGACAAAGAAGGTGACCCAACAATAAGAAGGCAAGAACCAAGTACAGTGACCACAAACTGAGAAGTACATGAGAAGATGCCCAGCATGGCTGAGTGAGGACCAATGACAAGTTGTGGTCAACACTTGCTGGTTCACATGTGGGTGTGTTGTTGACAACTTCCTCAAGAATGAACAAAGTGAGCTGGGCCCAATGATGCACACCTCTGATCCAGGTACTTGGAAGGCTGAGGCAGGAGGATCACAAGTTCAAGGCCAGTCTCAAAAAATAGAAGGGCTGAGGATGTTACCTAGTGGTAGGATGCTTGCACAGCATGTGCAAGGCCCTGGGTTACAATTCTCATCTTGTGAGCTGAGGCAGTGCTCAGTGGTAGAGTGTGTACCTAAAGTGCACAAGGCCCTGGGTGCCTCACCATCTGGAACTCCTCCCTCTGCACGTAGTGTTCCACCAGGAAGCTGCAGACGTCCCCAATGCGGACAGTGCTGTCTAGGTCGGGCTCCTCCAGGAGCAGCTCACACTGCCTGATGGACTCCTGGGGGTCCTCTGTGTAAGTCCTGCCCAGAGAAAGGGGATGCCTGAGTCCTGAACCCAGAATCTGCTGTGTGCCAGGGGGCAGTTCAGTATATGTCCTATAGCAGTAGCTCTGGGAATGGTGGGGGGCAAATTTTTTGTGAAGGTAATTTCTGTGAATTAAGCTCATTAATTCCTTAAGTTGTTCATACGTTCAGCACTCCCTGCTCACAAGTTGTGTGGTGTCCTATGCTTGGACACCAAGATCAGGGGCTTGTAATCCTCTTGCTGCCCTAGAATCTAGAGGGGACAGAAGCTTCTAGGCTACAACTGATGTGGGGGTTGCTTAGTGTCACATGGAAGGGGGGTGGCGAGGGATGTGCCACCTTGCCCAAGGCAGAAGGGCTGGCTTAAACACAGGTTGGCACATGTGACCAGCACAGAATCTGTGGCAGAGACCAGGGAGGGGACCTGGCAGGATGTAACCTGGTTCTGCAGCCATTAGGGTCCAGGATCCCTCCAGCCATGCTGACTGTCCTGGTGTGCCACTATGGACAGCTGAGCCCTAACAGGCTACTCCTACCCCCTATTCATTTCCTCTTCATTCATACATACCCCGTCCTGTGGCTAAGACTACATCTTACCCATCCTTCACTCCTGACCCCTGCAGCCCAGGTTGGGAGACCTAGATCATAAGGCCACACAGGCAGCAACCTCCAAGGAGTCTGCTTAGTCCAGCATTGTTTAATAGTGCGGGCAAAAGCTGAGCCCTGGGAACACACAGATGTTTGTTTACATGGTGGCAGAGTGAGTCTGAAAAGTTCGAAAATTACCTACCAAGAGATAAAAACTAAGGCGATCCACCAAATACTTAGACCCTATGTGCTGCCTGCCTGGGCCTCCTCTCCACATGACGGGACTACCTTGTGCAGCACAACAGCCCCTCCCTCAGCATAACCCCACCAGGGTGGCTGCACTCCCTGACCAGGGCTCCCTCGACACACCTTTTCTTGACCAGACCAGACCTGTGTGTCTAGGGATTAAACCCAAGGATACTTAACCATGGGGTGCTTAGTCTTACTAAGTTGCTGATTCTCCTGCCTCAGCCTCCCAAGCTGCTGGGATTACAGGCGTGGCCACTGTGCCCAGCTCTGATGGTTTTTGGAGCAGCCTTCCCAAGGTAGTGCCCAGCTCTGAGGGGGCCTCCTAGAGGAGCTCAGAGGAACTCCTCTAAGAGTATCTATCAGAAACAAAAGCTTGGTCTGGTCTGATCTCTTGCAGTCAGTCAAAACTCTCCCTGTAAAGGTGGTAGGCAAGTCATGGGTTGCAGCTGGGTGTGCTGGTGCATGCCTGGAATCCCAGTGGCTTAGGAGGCTGAGGCAGGAGGAGTGCAAATCCAAGGCCAGCCTCAACAACTTAGCAAAACCCTGTCTCAAAAATAAAAAGGCTTGGGGATGTGGCTCAGTGGTTGAGTGCCTCTGGGTTCAATCACTGGTATTAAAAAAAAAAAAAAAGTCATGGGGTACAAACCAAGAGCACATGGCACATGAGGGTTCAGGGCCAGCTGTCTGTGTTTCCTGCCCCATTTCCTGTGGGGACACACCTGCGGGCCTGGGTGAACCTCTTCACCAATGCCATCTTGCTCTGCAGCTGGGCCAACTTGGTCTCCTGGTCCAGGGGGCTCTTGGCCTTGGCCTTGGATAGGCACTTGTAGGCCTCAGTCAGTGCCCCGTGGGCCTTCTCGTAGTTCTGGTACTCATCAATCTCCACCTGCATGAGGAGCTGTGTCAGGACCAGGGGCTCCCCAACCCTCCCTAAACCTGTGGGGATCCCGGGAGGATCTGTACCTGGGCACAGGCATCATAGAAGCCAGCTAGGAGGTCCAGGGCCCGCCCCTTTGTATAGAAGCTGATGATATTCTTCATGATCTCCGGCTCCTTCCGCCAGTCCAGGGACTGCAGGTAGTTGGCAGCCATGATGTAGATTTCCTTCTGCCTGGAGACGCCTGCAAAGAACACGATCTTCTCCGTGTCTCCAGACTTTAGCAGTGCTCTCATGGCCTAGGCAGAGTAAGACCAGGGTTCGGGTGATTGGGGCTGGCTGAAAACGCTCTGGGCAGGCGGTTTCCGTTCGCTGCTAACCAGAGGATGAGCTTCGTGTTGGACGTGGGACAGGTAATAGGCCTTACATATCATGGTCCCCAAAGGACTCCTTCAAAGCCCTGGCCAGAAAAGCTCATCCCCTGCTCGGAAAAACCAGAGAATGGAGAACCATGCCAAAGGCACAGCAGTGGCCCAGCTGGCCTCACCTTCAGCTTGCTCCCGGCCTGTGTGTACTTCTTGGTGGCCAGGTGGTAGTTGCCCTGACGCATGCAGCAGTTGGCTATCTGCTCCAGCAGCTCACGCCGGGACTCCTCAGACAGGTCCTTAGAGTCCTTGGACACAGTCATCTTCTCAGCCATCTCTTCAGTGATGATCATATTCTGTTCTAGGCACAGCTGCAGAGCCTCATGATACTGTGAGAGCGCCAAAGAAATAAGGGGCTGTTACCTGGAGCTGCTGAGGAGGCCCGAGGGCCTGGGTGGCCCTCACATCTATCACTCTTAGAGGAAGCCAGGCCCTGTGACTCCACAGTGACCACTGTCTGCAGCTGAGGGATAAGAGGAAGGGACAAGGGTACTTCAAACACATCAACCTAAAGGACATAGGCTTACTCATGTTATTTTCTCTCATGCTATTAACATTCTAGAGCTTTCTGAAAATATGCTGTTTCATTGAAATATTTGATATGGGAGAAAAAGAAATAATTATTTTCTTTTTTGGTACTGGGGATTGAACCCAGGGGCACCTAACCACTGAGCCACACCCCCAGTCCTTCTTTATATTTTATTTAGAGACAGGGTCTCACTGAGTTGCTTGGGGCCTTACTAAGTTGATGAGGCTGGCTTTGAACTCATGATCCTACCTCCTCAATCCCCAGAGCTGCTGGGGTCTCAGGCATGTGCTACTGTGCCCAGCTATAATTTATTTTTTTCCTTGGTACTGGGGGCTGAACCCAGGGTTAGGGATAATTCTTTCTTCTTTTTTGGTACTGGGGACTGAACTTAGGGGCACTTAAGTGCTGAGCTAAGTCTCCGGCCATTTTTATTTTTGAGACTGTGTTACTAAGTTGCTGAGGTTAGTCTTGAATGATTCTCTTGTCTCAGCCTCCCAAGTCCTATGCCCAGCTGGTTTTTGGGTTTTCTAAAACTCCCCCTGATCTGGATGCTTGTTCATGTACAAGACCCCAATCCTTTTAGATCTCACGTGGTATCTTTTATAATCTGGAAGCTTCAATTGCCTCTTATTAGTCTTATTTTCCAGATTTCACTGGTTATTTTGACTTGTCCAAGTTTTCGCTGTGAGGCTTGCAGAGTCAACTTCTGTAGTTAGGAAACCCTCTGGCCCCCCCTTGGGGCTGCAGCACTTGCAGACTTCCTCAAGAAAGATCTCCACATGGATTCATCAGGTCTTTCTGACCAAGAAAATGGCATGTGCCTTTTCACTTGGGCAAGAATTCTTTTGTTGCTAAGTAGCAAGAAACAAAACTGCACATTTAACTCTTGCTTCAGGAAGAAAGAGCTTTCAATATGAACAGGCTAAAATTTTGGATAATTTACAGTTTTCTATGTACCCATCAGGTTTCTATTGAGAGCAATTTTTCTTGCTTAAAAAAGATGAATGAAAGGGCTGGGGTTGTGGCTCAGTGGTAGTGCTTTCCTAGGATGGGCAAGGCCCTGGGTTCGATCCTCAGCACCACATAAAATAAACAACAACAAACAAATAAATAAAGGTTAAATAAAAAAAAAAATGAGTGAAGGGGCTGTGGCTGTGGCTCAGGAGTGCTTGCCTAGCACTGGGACCTAGAGGACAAGAGGCTGTGCCAACAGTAGCCAGATATGAAAACCAAATACTGTTTGATTCCATTTATCTGAAGCTCCTGGAGGAGCCAAAACCATAAAGACAGAAAGTGGAAGAGGGATTGCCAGGTGTTGGACAGGAGTGAGGAGTTGTTCAAGGAGCAAGACACGAATGTTATGGAGATTGGTTGGGTAATTACGTGAATGTACTCAGCACTCTGGCACTGTACCCTTAAAGAATGACTAAACTGGGTGGGTGATGCACACCAGTAGTCCCAGTTACTCAGGCAGGAGGGCCTGAGTTGGAGGCCAGCCTGGGCAAGATAGCAAGACCCTATCTCAAAAAATAAATAAATGAAAGGTAAGATGTGCAATTCCATGTGGTATGCTGAGCACACACACACAGGTGTGCTGACTCCCTGGCTGACCTGAAGGCAAGGGTGCCCTCTTGTTCTCAGAGCCCTTTGTCTCTAGCACAGGGAGCAGCCACAGTCCAAGAGGGAGTGGAGCTATTCCCTCCCTGAAGCTTGGGCACCTGGTGGGCAGGGTCCCACACCCACCAATCCTGCACCTTCTTGGCAGCCAGCAGCAATTCCACGGCTTTCTCAAACTGCCTGTGTTCAATGCAGAAGTCAGAGCATCGGGCCAGGAGGGCGGGGTCTGAATTCTCATCCAGGTCCTCTGCTATGAGCTGCAGGGCTGCAAACTGCTGGGTGGTGAAGGCCAACTCCAGGGCCTTGGAGAAGTGGCCAGCCTGTGGACAGTGGTGGAGCTCTGAGTGCCTGCTCAGGGTCAGGGGACCCCAAACCTTACCCAGCTGGGTCTCCTGGAGCCCTGCAAAAACAAGTGTCCCTGGTCTCTGCAGGAGCCTGTCACCTTCCCCCTCAGGTCCCGTGGGTCCCCAACTGGGGTTGACCCTTTACCTTGTGGTACAGCATGACTGCCCTGTCCATCTGCTTGCCCTTCTCCTCATAGTAACGAGCTGCCTCAATCATGTCCTCCGGAGAGCTCAACAGGGCCAAGTTCATGAGCTGGTCGTCCAAGCCATTCTCCTGTTGGGTGGGGGCAGGGCTAAGTGGGCAGTTCCTGTTCAGCACGCTCAAACCCACTTAGGTTTGTGAATATGGTCAGTTGAGTGTCTGCCTCCATTCAGTTTGGCATTGCCAGGTGATTTATGCCTTCTTTTTTTTTTTTTTTTTGGTAGCACCATAAAAGCCTCATAAAATGCTAGGCAAGCCTCTGTACTCAGTTGCACTTCCAGCCCTCCATCACGATTTTCAGCCAGCACCATACCTCAATGGGTCTGTGTACCAGGACTTGCAGTGTTTCATTTTATAAAGCACTGCAAGATACTTGACATGAGGGATCTTTCCAGAAGCGAGACCCTGGGCTGGGACATTCAAAAAATTTTTTTAGTTTCGTTTTTTAGTTGTTGATAGACCTTTATTTATTTATTTATATTTGGTGCTGAGAATCGAACCCAGTGCCTTACACATGCTAAGCAAGTGCACTACCGCTGAGCCTCAGCCCCAGCCCCCATTTTTTTAAATACATATTTTTAGTTGTAGGTGGATACAATACCTTTATTTTATTTTTATGTGGTGCTGAGGATTGAACCCAGTGCCTCGTGTGTGCCAGGCGAGTGCTCTACCATTGAGCCACAGCCCCAGCTCCCCTGGGCTGGGACATTTTTATGGATGCAGAATGTCCAACAGCTTCTGATGAGGTAGGTACCTGCCTGTCCATGAGGCTACACTCAGCCTGCCCCCTACTGGCTCAGGAGTACTGGATGCCAGAGCACCCAGCAGCCACTCAGTGCTTCACCACATCAGAGAGAGGGAGCGAGATGGGAGGAAGCCAGGCAGAGCCAAGAGGATGTGGAAAACAGTGGCAGGGTACGGGTGTGCACCATGATTTTTTCCACCCTTGCCACTGAAACACTTTTTTTTTTTTTTCATTTTTTGGAATACCCGGGATTGAACTTAGGCACTTGACCACTAAGCCACATCCCCAGCCCTAGTTTGTATTTTATTTAGAGACAGGGAATCACTGAGTTGCTTAGCACCTCACCTTTGGTAGAGGCTGGCTTTGAACTCGTGAGCCTCCTGCCTCAGCCTCCCGAGCTGCTGGGGTAACACCCAGTGGTTTTAGCTACCGCGCCGGGCTAAAACACCCAGAATAAAACCTTGAAAACGGCAATGCTGCACTGTCTGGCCTCTGCCCAGGAGAAGCCACCAGAGGCTGCCCTCTCTGTTACCTTGCATAGGCGGATGGCATTGTTGAAGGCCTGTGCCCGCGTGTAGAAATGCACGGCCTGCTTCACCTCCTCCTGACTCTCATACTGCCGGGCGAGGTGATAAGATGCTGCCCAGTTTCCAGTCTCATTGGCTATTTCGGCAGCCTAGAAAGACCCAAAGAACCCAGTAGTCTCACACTCCCTGAGCAGGCCAGCTCCCCCAGGACACACTCACCTTCTGGATGTTGCCCTGGAAGCAGTGGATGCGGACCAGGGAGAAGTAGTCCTGTGCCAGTTCGTAGTAGCGCAGGGCAGCATCCATCTCTGCCTGGCTCTCCAAGTACTGGGCCCACCACCTCCACAGCGTCCTACAGAGCAGCCCCCAGGGCCACAGGGCTTCCGTTAAGTCCTGTTCTCCCCAGTAGGACCATTTTCCCATGCCACACTCAGACCAGCTAGGGAAAAACAGGTCTCCACAGGAGACCAGAAGTGAGAGGCCCAGGGGCAGAAGGGGTCTTTGTATCCCGGGACTAGCACTGGGAACCAAGAGGACACTCCTATACTCCCACAAGAAGCAAGGGCCCCTAAGCAGTACTCTGCTGGACGACTTGAGTGCTGCCCGCTGGGACACTGACTTGTCCTTCATCTTATTAATGTAGAGCTCCAAGGACTGCAGATCTTCAGAGAGCATCCTGGGAACCTCGAAGCGGTGGGTGTCAGACTTCTCGTAGCTATGGAGGGAGAGATGGAGGACCTTGGTCCCTTTGGTCTTGGCCCCATGATCAGAGGCCATGTCAGAGACAGGTCAGGGCAGTGGTCTGCGTGGTGCCTGGCCTGCAGCCCTGGGGCCTGTGTGCTGTGTTCAGGGACAATGAAGTGTCCTAATCTGTGTGGATTCAACAGGCCAGTCATAGCTCAGGGCTCCTCACATAAGTTCCACATTATGGAAGAGAATCTAAGTACAGCTCCTGCTCTGGGAAGTGCTGTTCTGCAGCCAAGTCCCAGAGGTGACATGAGTCCTAGTGAAGACCCCCAGCCCCACCGTGCCAAACACCACAGTCTTATCATCTTCCTTGGACATAGAGGCCAGCATGTGAGGAAGGTGGCCCGGGTCTCTAGGGCTCTCCTACTGAGAGGGGACCTGTGCTGTCCTTGACAGTCCCCCCTAGGAGGGTGCCAGCCACCTGGAGGCAGGCCTTTCCTTTGAGAGCTGCTGTGGCCCAGGCAGCCCCACTCACTAGCTGAGGGCCAGGCCGCGGTCAGCGCTGGCCTCCAGGTGCTTGGCGTAGTTGTAGCAGGTGGTGCGCAGGTGGATGCGGTCGTGCAGCTCAGCCACAGCCACGGCGTTCTGCCACTGGCCAGAGGCCTGGTAAAGCCTGTTCAGGAGATCGTAGCGCTGGCACTCCTTATACAGCTGCTCGGCCTCCTCCTGGAGAAGAGAGAGCACTATCACTGCTATGGTCTGGCACCCCGGAGAGACTGTTCCAGGAGATAAGGTGGTGGTCACTATGTCCTGTGTGGAGCTCACTGCACAGGGAGGGCACAGGGTGGCAGCTGCCACCAACAGGCTCCTGAGAAAGATGCAGCGCACACTAAGGGAGGACGGACACTGCACATGTGGACATAAGGCATGGGCTAACATATATGAGACAAGCACTGCTCACCCCCAGCACCTTTCTTGTGCCCACCTGAGCACTGCCAAGGGAAGAACTGGCTCTACTGCCCTCCTGCCCTTGCCATGTCCCAGGGGAACCCCTGTGCACTCCTGCAAAAGAGCAAGCCCTGTGGCACAGTGCTGTCATCCCCCACTACTGACATGTGGGTGGGCAGCCTGCCTCCTGCCCATGTGTGCAGCAAGTCATCTGATGCTATGGCAGGGCTCTAGCCTATGTCTGGGGGTGCCATCTTCTGGCTGCTCTGGGAGAGCTGGTGTGTAATGAGCTCTGACAGAGAGCAGATAGGGAGGAGGCAAAGACCAGAGGTTAGCTGCCATTTGTGAACATGTGGCCCGACAAGTATACCCACCACCTCCCCTCTGTCTGCCATGTAGGGTCCAGAGAAATCTAGCAACTGGCCTCTGCCCTGCCTGTCAGCCTGCCCAGTTTTCCTGGGGTCCAAACCCCAGTGAGGAAGGTCTGTGTGGGCAACCTCTGCCCTCTTTACTGCAGGCTCAGCTCAGGTGTGTGGCCTTCCCTTGGTTTGCCTTCCAGGGTGGTGTCTGCCTGTCCATCCCAGGAGGACTATGGTTCACTCACCAGCATGCCCAGTTGTATGGCCAGCATGGCCACTCTAGCCTCCAGCTCTGGCTCCAGCTCAGCCTCCCGCAATGCTCGGGCCCCACGGGCATGGCCCATGTTTCCCAGGCATACCTTGGCGACGTCCAGCCGCTGGGTCTTCACACACATGCGTGCCATGTTCTCCCATACAGTCTCGCTGTGGGCAGAGGAGACAAGGTCCTACTAGCTTTCCTCGCTCAGCAGCCTGTCAACGTGCATGGCTCTCAGGCATGTGCTCCGCATAGCAAGACTGCAGACTAGGCTCTACTGCCCATCGCCCAAAAAGAAGGAAGGTGAGATGTGTCCTGAGCCCCAAGGCTGGTGCTTCTGGGGTGGCAGCCAGACATGCATGGCGTGACATCCCTGATCCCAAAGGTCTTGGGGGCGGGGTGGGGACAGGGCCCCATTAACAGGTGTCCTTCTGTGTAGGTCACCATCTCCTACTTCTTCACAGCTCTGCTGCTGGTTTGGTAGCGCTGCTCTTCTTTGTCACAAGCACATACCAAGTTGGGTCTAAGACAGAGCCTTCTGCTGCAACAGAGCAGGAGACCTGGCACAGCCTCTCATAAACCACCTCCCAGCGTCAGGAGCCTGGTGGGGAGAAAGGGCAGCAATGGCTTCGCCCCAGCTCCCATCAGCTGGGCAGGGGAAGTGAGATGAGAGGTCTGGGTGGCAGACACTTCATGGTCCCTCATATGGGTGGTCCACTGTGAGCCTCAACCTTCCTCAACCATTCAGACCTGTCCATGATGTTGCCTGGACTGTCTTCAGATCTGAAATTGGGCCTGAGATCTCAGACACAGAGGTCCACAGAAAATTTGGGACACTCAGTAGAAGAAAGGCAAAGGGAAGAAGTTCACTTACTGCATTGTCTGCTACACGCAGGCCTTCCTATTCTAAGACCATGGCAGCGTGGCAGCACACATGCACATACATGTAAGCACACACGTACTCTCATGCACATACAGACATGTGTATGCAGCGAACCCCGGGAGGGAGGGGGGCTGTGGAGCCCGTGGACATGTGGGTGGTAGCATCCTCCCCAGGTCCACCTATCACGTTTCAGCTGCTCCCTCCAGATACAGCCCTGACCACAATGAGAGCCGATCTGTTCCCTCTCAGCCTGACTCAGAAGCACTTACAGAGAGACTTGGAAGGCAGCTGTCCTGGTGAGGGAGGGTACTCAGGGTTGGCAAATTGAATGTTTTGGGCCCTTATGGCATGCCCCAGGTGGAAGGACGGAAGGGGGGGCTTCTTGAGAGGGTAGTTTGGTCAGGACTGGTCCCACTGTGGGCACTTCTGTGGCAAATGGGTGACTAGGTCTCAGAATCCCTGACTTGGACAGAAATGGAGTGAAAGCTGCCTCAAGATGGAAGCACCAGTGGAGTCAGCTCATGTGCACCCAGGGCAGGGGTCTATCCACTGGGATGGCCATTGCTGTGGGGGTCTGTGGCTATGACTCTGCACACCCAGGAGCCCTTTCCTGCAAACCAGTGAATACTGCCTTGGCTCTGCACGGGGCCTGTAGAACTTTGGTTGATTGAATAGCTATGTATTAACGAGTGACAGAAGGGCAGGCATGCCTTATGTATGCTGGCAGCAAGGTCCCTGGCAGCCAATGGGTGTGAGGTAAGGCTTGACTAAAAGCTGCACTGAATGATGTGGCAACATAAAGCCATGGTGCTGTGCTGGGGAAGGCTTCTTCCGCCCTTTCATCCAGGACTTCTGGAAAAGTTCACCTTCCTTTACCCAACACTGGGTTCATCCTTTGATTAATTCTCTTGGGACTTGTCATACATTGGTCAGCAACTTCTGGGATGCTCCAAAGTACTGCCTCTCTGGAGGACCAGGTTGCTGGGCAGCACCTTTGGTTTTACTTTCTCAGGAAGTGTCCTTGCTACCCTAACCCTTTTGCTTCAGAATCCAAATGGCTAACAGCACCTGTGAGGCAGCAGATGCCACAGATACCTGCTCAGCACAGTGTAGCTGGAGCCCAGGGTTCCTCCCTGTAGGAGCTGCTGCTGCAGCCAGTTCTGTACCAGGTGTCAGAGGCTGTGTACTACCTGGTTGTCAAGGGACAGCAGGCAAAATGTCTTACCATTCAAACTCCTTCCCTTTCATACACAAGACACTTGCCTTGCCTTTCTTTTCCATCCTGAGGTGATGAATGGATGCGCCATAGGTGCAAGCCAGGTGTTTGGGATGGGGTGTGGCTCAATGGTACAGCACTTGCCTAGCATGTGAGAGGCCCTGGGTTCCATCCCCAGCACCACAAAAAAGAAAAACCAGTTGTCTCTAAATGGCCCAGGCGAAGTCAACTTTTATGGGGTTCTCAGGGCCCCACCCCAAGGCCCTATGGGATACCTACCAACCAGGTGGATGAGAGCTCTCCAAGACAATTACAGGTTCCAGAAATACCAGCTAGGGACAGTATGTGGGATACAGTGGTCAAGTCTAGAATCTCAAAGTACCTGGTCACAACACAGCTCTAACAAGTTGTACAGAACTTTTGTGTTCACATACAGGCTGGACAAGAGCCCTCCCAGGCCTGCTGTACAAACTGAGTGGGTAAAGTATATGGACCTGTTTCATCAAATGCAAGATGCTATTTAGACACAAGCCTTTCTTTATCTTCCTATATCAATGACCTTTTAAACATCCTGTTTACTCTTCACTGTTTCCTGAGGCCCAGCATCCTTATACCTGGACAGAGTGAACTATGGTTCTTTGCTGCCTCTACTCGCCAGGGTAGCTCCCTTTCCTCTGCCTTGTCATTGGAAAGTAAATGGCTCCTGTCTGTCTTTAATCAGTGGAAAACCATCTAAGCAAGCAGAGCCTAGGTAGTGGGGTGGGCAGAGTCAGCTGATGTCTGCTCCAAGGCCCCTCCTCTTTGGCAGGCAGGCTGTGCTCACTGCCTCTTATGATAGGACAGAGACATAAAGAGTTGTCCATGACAAAGGCCTGGCTGTTTCACACTGCCCTGGTCCCAGGAGCAGTCTCTATCAAGTGGGGACTCTGAAAAGTGCATGCTGAAGTTGTCAGACCCACCCAGGCAGACAGCAGCTGGGAAGGCCCCTTGCAGGCCTGAACAGGGCCTCCCTGCTGGGCTGAGGTCATTGTGCACAAGCCTTGGGGAGGGCAGGGCCCCTTCCCAGCCAAATACAGACTTGCTGCAAGAGCCTAGACCCTAAGAGATGGCTGCAAACTTCCCCCACAAAATTCCTGACATTCTCTGCACACAACTTGTTGAAGATGGGGATGGCCGACTCCAGTGCAGAGTTCTGGGATTTTTGAATCTGACATAAATTCAAAGAAGTAAACACCCCCCAACCCCCAGTCCTGTGTCCAGGTCTTGAGAATTTCCTGTTGTCCAAGCCAGTCTGTGGTGAGTAACCACATCTGCACCTCATCAGCTCCCAGGCATCTAAAATGAGAAGCAGATGGGGCCAGGGATGGGGCTGGCCTTAAGATGGTCCTAGTTTCTGGAAGACCTGTGCTCTTAGAATTTCATCTGGACTTGTCCTGAGTCAGGACAATGGGCTGCTAGGGGGCCTGTGGCATTCCTGTCTCCCTGAAGCTTCTCTATTCTTCCTGATGCTCCCTGCTGTTCTGAGAGCAAGAGGAACAGCAGCATATGTGGGAGCTGCAGACAGACGGAGGGAAAGAAATGACCACAGACAGCAGCAACACAGGGAGTTGCCCTCACAGTAGCCAGGGAGCCTCTGGCCTGCCTCTGGGTCCCCTGAGGATACCTAACTTGAACCCTGCTCCTGGGCTCATTGACTGTCCATGCCCAGTCTCACACTGCCAGCTAGAGTTGGATGGCTGAATGGACCTAGAGGGTTGACAGGAGCCCCTAAACAAGCAGGGAAGTCAAAAGGCAGCTGATGTGGAGGCTGTACAACAGGACTTCCAGGGTCTTGCTGCCCTCTAGTTGAGAACCTCCAGGTGCCCTTGTGGGAGGGAGCCAGGCCTTGCAGTCCTTCTTCCCAGCCCCAGAAAAAGATGGACGGAGCTAGCCCAAGGGCAATAGCTGGGATAATCAGAACATGCCTTCTAGCATGGTGGCACAGCTACTCAAGGGACTGAGGCAAGTTCAAAACCTGCTGGGCAATTTAGTGAGATGCTGTCTCAAAAAAATAAAAAAGACCTGGGGATGTGACTCAGAGGTAGAGGGTCCCTGGGCTCAATCTCCAGTACTGGGGGAAAAAAAAAGTTTCTGGGTTTTGGACCTATTGCTTTCTCCTCACTGGAAATTAACCATTTAAAGACTACTTAAAAATAAGTGATTTAATTAATCATGGAGGGAAACCAAATCCTTCCCAACTTTTGGGAAAATGCCCTCTTCACAAACACCTACTGCACTGTGTGCTTAGGAATGCCGAGTGCTGGAGACAACGTGCCCTAAACCTGCCCTTGCTCCTGGACACGCAGGTGGCAGCAACTGTGTTCACTGCCAGCTCCAGAGAGAACAATCCTGTGAACACCCTTGGGGAAATGAGGGACCAGTGCTTCTCAGGACCAACACCTGGCCATAGGCTGGGCAGAGGCAGTTTCAGCCTGTGTGTGAAGTCAGGCTCTTTTATGAAGTCACATTCCATATGTGACCAAAGACTCCAGTCCCAGGAAACAGGAGTCTGGTGTCAGGAAAATGCCACCCAGGACCTGGCTGGCAATGCACTCGGGTAGGAAACAGCCAAGAGGCTGCTCTCCTACACCTGGGCCCCGCAGGTAATAGGACTCTGCACACAAATGATGTACTGTGCTTTCCCCCCAAGGTGGGTTCAGGTGAAACATGGCACCTGTATCTGTGTTCATCCCTGCAACTCCCAAGCCCTGGAGGATGGGCCCCAGTGCTGGGCTGAGGTTTCTGCAGATGGAAGGGTATATCAGACCCTTCTGCTGTGTTTGTCCATTGATGCCGATGGGTTCGAAACAGAATAGAGGAACCTTCCCAACTCCCTGGCAGCATGACAGCATGCAAAGTCACCAGTCTCATTCTGTGTCTGGCCTTGAGGCAATGACAGTCACATCAGCATTGTGCACAGATGGCTAAAATCCACATTTTCTGTCCCAGGCTCTGCACCATGCCCCACCTCTACATGTCCACAATCTCACCTTGTCTGGCCACCTCAGGGACCACCTCAGCAGGAGGTTCTCTTTGTGGGGCCTACCCCTTCAGCTTTTCCCTTGAGGCATATGGCCTCTGCAAGCAGACAGCAGCCTATCTAAGGGGTGTCTCTCCCTCTGTTCCCTCCCAGTGTGTGTCCCTACTCACGGGCAGGCTCTGTTGCTTTGTGGCCTATAGTGCCTATTATGCAGGGAGACACCTGGAAGACTGGGTGCTGTACCCTGAGGACCTGTTCTACAGTGTCCCTAGACCCTTGGGCCAGCACAAGAGCTGCTGCCTCTGCAGCTGGCCAGGCTCAAATGTGACAGGTGATTAGAGTATGTGGGCTAGCATCCCTGGCCTCTCTTTGGGACAGGAGGGGGAGGGGGCAGTGGCGGGGGACAGCTGGAGCAGTTAAGTCTCCCCAGGCCTTTCCCGTCAGGAAATACATCCTGTTGGTGTCTGGCTCTGTGGTAGGGCTGCTATTTGTTGCAGTTGGCTACGCCTCCTGCTCACCAAAAACACCTCACAAACAACCATTTCCTCTCTGCAAGAGACGGGGAAACTCGAGCTTGCACACACACACGCACACACACACTTCCTTGCAGCAGGCTCTGCTTTCCAGGACCTGCCATTTGTGGCGGAGGCACTGGGACAGGGCTCAGGCAGCAGAGGCGGCTGAACTCTCACTGCACCCGCAGCCCTGCTGGGAGCTGGTTCTGAGGAGCGTGCCCAGGCTGACTACCCCACGGCGCCTGCCTCTTGAGTCACTTTCTGCTTTCTGCTGCTGCAGGCAAGAAGAGGTGCTGTGGACACGGCCTCCCTGGCCTCTGGATCCCAGGAAGACGGCACACTCACAACTCTGGATTCTTGCTGGTGCTCCCGTTTCCTGCCTAGGATGGGCCTCATGGCGACCGGCTTCAGCACAGGCCTGGCCTTGCTCCAGGTGCAGGAGGGAGGATAAGGCAGGGCCGTGAGTGGCTCACCTGGACCTGTTCCATGGGCCTCTCCCCACATACCCCTCTCCTGTGCCTGGCTGGAGAATGAATGGCGACGTCCTCTAGCTGCCCCAGGTAGTACCTTAGCTCTCCCTGGGCACGCAGCACCTGAAGGGGACTTGGCATCCTCTCTGCTCTAACAGACAGTGCCAGCCAGTGATGGCCATCCAGAAGCTTGTGGCCACAGCTGTGCTGGTGGCCCTCGTCTCCCTCATTCTCAACAACGCAGCAGCCTTTACCCCCAACTGGGTCTACCAGACACTGGAGGACGGACGCAAGCGCAGCGTGGGGCTGTGGAAGTCCTGTTGGCTGGTGGACAAGGGCCGGGGTGGCCCAAGCCCTGGGGCCAGAGCTGGGCAGGAGGACACACAGGACTGTGAGGCGCTGGGCTGGGGCTCTGAGACAGCAGGCTTCCAGGAATCTCGAGGAACCGTGAAATGTGAGTCTGCTTATTTTTGTGTCACCTTCAGAGGGGCTGGGTGAGGAAAGGCTGTGCCCAGGCCATTGGGAAAGGGAAACTGGGCCTATGCCCACCCTCACTTGGTGAGCAAGGTCACAAGACTTGCTCCTGCTTGGTCCATCCTCTGCCTCTCGCTCTTTCTGCAGGGAATTCACCTTATACAAGTGGGGGCTTTCTCTGCCATTACGCATGGCTGAAGGACAGGTACAGTAATCTAGTCAATGAAAGACATTTTTCCTTGGTTGAAAAAAATTTTGTTGAGCTAGGGATGTAGCTGAGTGGCAGAGCACTTGCCTAGTACATGTGAGGCCCTGGGTTCGATCCCCAGTACCAAAAAAAAAAAAAAAAGTAAAATAAACAAGAAGTTTAAAAATACATGGCTGAGTTCTGACTTAATTTCCACACTAGTCAACTAGTCAGGACCTTTAGGGCTGTGAGCAGCAGCAAGGGAGACTCCTGGGGCCTGACTTCGGCTGGGATATGTGGAAGGAGGCCAGGGAGGCTCTGTGATGGCAGAGGGCAGAGTGTTGTTTTGCCTTCAGGCTCCCCACTCTTGTCCAAAGGCCTATCTGCTGCCCTGGAAGTTGGGAACCTCACTCTGAAAGTGCAAGACATGGTGCCTGGATCTGGCTCTGAACAGACACTTACTACAGAACATGTAATCTACAAGAGTCACTCTGCTGAGATTCATGTTCTCCCCAGATCGTGGATGACCCCTTAGAACTGCTGACTGCAGGGGGGGTGGGCTTGTCTCAGTTGCAGACCCCAATGTCTCAAAGTTGGATCTTGCCTGTTTTGGAAGCAACATTAGCCTGAAAGACAATGTGAGGCATAGGCGAGGTGCCTGTTCAGTGCTCTGAGTTGTTCCTGGAAGTCCACGAGCAACACTGAGTGCAACGGTCAGTTCAGGGCCCTGACCTGCTATGAGCCTGGGAGCCCAGACTGGGGACATTCCCACTTCACAGGTGGAGAAGCTGGTAAAAAGAATGGTCTGTGTCCTCCTTCATCCTTCACAAGCAGGGAACAACAGCCTTTTCTTGTTTTTGGTACTGGGGATTTACCACTGAGCCACATCCCCAGCCCCACCTCCTTTTCTCATATTTTTATTTTGAGACAGGGTCTCACTAATTTGTTTAGGGCTTCTCTCAGTGCTAAGGCTGGTTTTGAAATTGTGATCCTCCTGCCTCAGCCTCCTGAGCCAGTGGGATTACAGGTGTTCGCCCTGGTGCCCAGCAACAGCCTTCCCTTGAAAAAGATCAAAGCACATGGACATTTTCAAAAATCTCTACCAGCTCCCAGAACTCAGGTATCTTGTGGGAAACCATATAAACACAGCTGAACTTGCGTCTCTGTGTGACCTGTTGGCAGAGAGCCTTCACTCTGGATTCTATGGTCATTCTAAAAAGGAAATCGAGCAACTCACGGCTCTGTGCCTGCCTTTTATGTGGGCTGTAACAACACACATAGACCTGGAGGCCTTGGACCTCCTGGCTTGGGGCTGGGACACAGGTAGGGTTTCTAGTCCTAGGGCTTTCACTATTCTTTGGGACCAGCATTGGCCCACCTAGCAGGTGGGAACCTCCACCAGCCCCCGGCCTCTGCCCTGGGCCTCAAGGCTTCTCAATGGCCCAGGTGCCCCAGATAGCTAGAAGCAGGCTGCCCCCACTGCCTCCTGCATTTGCACAGTCTTGGGGCAGGAGGAGCAGGGTGTGTAGTTGCCCTGATTCCCCTGCTGACCTCTTGCTGAGGCCTGTTGCCTCAGACCAGCTGAACCCTTGGTCCCTCAAGGCCCATTCCTGTCTGTTCCTTCTGAGTGCTAGCCCCACTGCCGGTCCTCAGGGCTCCCACTTCCCTGAGACTGAATGCATGCTCTGTCCAAACACTTGACAAACTTGTCGCACGATCTTTAAATACTTCTCCTCAGTTAACGTGGCACTTGCAGGTAGCTGACCCTCAATGAATCTGAGCAGCGACTATTGGTTCAAACAATGGAAATGGTCCAAGTTTCTCAGGAAGGACTGAGAAGACCAAATTTAGGAAAACAGGCTGAACAGGTAATTTTGGTTGCCAATAAAACTTCTAACACATATTGAGACTGAAGCATGATAGGAACAAAGCAGACCCAAGTCAGCATTTCCTGAAGGGAAACTACAGATCCTAACCCATGGGCTTGAGCCACTGGCAAGGGGGCAGCATGGCGCCACACCCAGCGGTATGCAGGTGGAGATGATGGTGTTGGCTCCTCTTCCTGACTCCTCCCATCAATGAAGCCTAAAAGCAGCCTCACTTGTTCCTCTCCCTACTAGCAGGCCCCTCTATCCACACAGCCCATAATAAACTCGCCACTTCAACTCGTGTGCACCTGTGTGCCCAGGCTGATGGACAGCTGCTGCCTGAGCCCAACCTCAAAATGCTCCTGTTAAACCTCACCCCTTAGTCCATAGGGGTCTAGAATCAGCACTCTGGGGAGGGGCAGCCATGAAGGGCACTGCCTGGACAGGTGGAGTCAGTTTAGGGCCGACATCCTCCTTCAGGCTGATTTCCCCCATGGACAGGCTGGTGGCCAGTGTCATGGGGCTGACACGGTGGTTTCCTCAGTGCCACCCTGAGAACCAGCCCAGGGCCAAGGTGAGGTCAAGACAGGTCACAGAACCCACACTGCAACCCCATGAGCACAGGCACATCTGCCAGCTCTGAACCCTGAGGTCCTGCCCTGGAGAATACTGAGCCAGAACCACTCAGCATGCCTCCCTTGCAAGTACCCCAAGGGCTGGCCCAAGAGACAGGAACAGGGGCTACCCCATGACACTCTGCCCTGTGCTGCTGGGTGTCCTGAGCCAGCAGGCTCAGGGGCCATGGGGGCCAGTCCTATGCTTATGCAGGTCCAGGCCCCTGTGTAGCACCTTTGTCACACTGGGACCTTGGATTTTCCCATCAGCTGGCTGCTTTGTTCCTATGGTGCCTATACTTTTATTAGTGATCAGGGTTTCTCTTCCCTGTGAGGAGCCAGGGGTCTGGAGACCTGCGGGTCCCTCTGACTACCTGACTTCAGGGCTGGCTTCATTTTTCACATTTATTCTGCTTCCTGTAGTTCATGCATTCTGTCAGGCTCCCTAAGTCTGAGGCTACCCGTGAACAGATGAACATATAACTGAACCTAGGGGCGGACCAGCTGGACCCAGTGCTCCCAAAAGGAGAGCCCCACCTCCGTTCTCAGGAGGCTCATGAGCATCATGCTGGACATCACACACTCCTGACTCGACAGGCTGGCTGGCTACCTGCGCTGACACCCTGCTTGGCCAGGCACATTTGTGCCATGCTTTCTAGGGGATCATCTCAGTCTGTGAACACAGGCAGCGTCAGGACCAGTGACATATTAGACATGGTGGATCCTACAGGTGGATGGCCATGGGAACAAATTTCATCAGGAGTTCTTCCTTCTCAGATGGAGTGTGGCTCTGTGAGTGCTCCCTGTGGTGAGGCCATTGGGACCCACACTCATGCAGAGGCCTGCATGGTGGCTTATGGGGTGGGTGGCCTCACAGAATCTTTGTCACAGTGCTGCCAGGAAGATGCAAGAGCCAGCTGAGGAGCAGGACAGTGGGAGGGCAGGGCTGTGGGTGGAAGACAGGCCAGAGGTCAGTGCATGCTCCCTTCTTGGCTCTGGGAATGGTGGTCTTCTGGCCTCATGGCAGCGACATATACAGCCACAAGAGCCTCTCAGACCACTCTTCTCCAGCCAGCAATGGTCAGCCCCATTCACTCAGAGGTCTTTCCTGGCCTTCCAGGCGGAGCTTGGGACACCACTGGGCCATTCCTGTACTATTAATAGTCGTGCCACAGTTCAATACCTCCCCAGTTCTACCATCTTAAAGTAGAGAGGTTACGGGTTGGTCATAAATGGCAAAAGTAACTACAGAGTAAGTTAAGTGTATAGATGACAGAAGAACGGCAACTTCCACAGATACTCACAGATAGTTTTCCAGATCAGACTGGAAAGGAGCCTCAGGAGCACATATTGTCTTACACATGGAGACGGCACCCTACAGAAACATGCAGGTACAGCAAGAAAATGACCAAGAATGTGCCTACAGAATGGGAGAGTCATTGCAGCTGTTCTTCTGACTGAGGATTAATATTCAGGATATAAAAAAGAACTCAAAAACTTACCCCCCCCCAACAACAATTAATAAATGGGCAAATGAACTAGACAGATACTTATAAAATGGCCAAAAAATATATGAAAAAATGTTCACCACCCCTAGCAACCAGGGAAATGCAAATCAAAACTGCACTGAGATTTCATCTCACTCCAGTCAGAATGGCAGTCATTAAGAATACTAATAAAGGCTGGTGAGGATGTGTGGAGGGGGAAGGAACACTTTTACACTGTTGGTAGGATTATAAATTAGTACAACCACTATGGAAATCATATGAAGGCTCCTCAAAAGACTAGGCCTGGAACCACCAAATGACCCAGCTACACCACTCCTTGGTACCTAACCCTTTTAAAGAATTTAAAGTCATCATGCTACAGTAATACACGAATACCCATGTTTACAGCAGCATAATTCACAATAGCCAAACTATGGAAACAATCTTGGTATCTGTTAATGGATGAATGGATAAAGAAAATGTGGTATATACACACAGTAGAGTTTTACTCAGTCATTTGCAGGAAACTGGACGGAAACTGAGAGCATTATATTAAGTGAATTAGCCTAATACAAAAAGTCAAGGGTCATATGTTTTCTCTCATATATGAAAGATAAAGAAAAAAAAAAGGTGGTGGGGAGTATTATGAAAATAGTTGGGAGATTAGCAGAAGAAAGGAACTGGGGAGACACCTGTTAGAGCTGACAGTGGAAGGTTCTGCAGTCAGGAAGGTTCTGGCAAGTCGACCTGGGCAGCCGCCACCTGCCTCAGCCAAAGGGTTTGGTCCCTCAGTCTGGGGAAGTGAGGATAGCTAAGTCCTGGTTCCTCCTAGGTCTTGAGCCTCAGCAAACAACATGGTGTCATCCCTGATTCCCACACCCCAGGCCACCAAACCAGGGCTCAACTCCCTTGGGGTTCTAGCTCCTCAAATGCCACTTCTCTCTCCACATCATTCTGGAACCCACATCTACCCACTCTCATCCTCTCCAAGTTGTGCCTGAACATGGTGGAGGACTGCCCCAATGCTGAGCCCCTAAACCAACAAGCGGGGCTCCCTTTAACCCATTGTGCATCTCCCGAGTCATGTTCTGTGGTTATTCTGAGGGTTAAAGAACATAAACTCTCCAGGCACCTCTATTTGCTCTCTGGCAGCACACTAGTTGAGTAACTGCATGTGAGACGCTGATTGTCCAGCAGCCCAAGGGCTTCGTGCGTCTGTGAGGCTCTTTATATATGCAGTGTGCATGAGGCCTACTGGCCTCAGAGCTAGCTGCACCACCTCCAGGTTGAAGCCGGAACACTGGAAAAAGCCTGGGATCTGGGAAGGGCTGCTCAAACTCCAAATGACAGGAGGGGACGCCATGGAGGAAACAGCTCAAAACACAATGGGCAGGACAGGCTGATCCTTGGTGGCGGGAAGTGGCACAGAGCCCCTGAAGACTCTGTGACTCCACAGCCTAAATATAGATGCAGCCCACAAGGAGCATGAATCACAGACACCATCCTGGCCTGAAGATGGGGTGGGGCACACATGGGGCCCTGAACAGATGGTTTGTGGCACAGGGCCCCATAAATAGGTCTGTGTTCTACTCATGTGCTGAAGGGGCTTCTTTCACACTGCTTTAGTGGTTCAGAAGGACCAACAGGAAAGGGGTCTCGCTTCACGGTGGACAGCACGGGGGTTTTAAATAGATGTTCAGGGCCACACCAGCACATGGCAAAAATAATTTCTTTTCTTTTCAGTACTGGGGATTGAACCCAGGGGTGCTCTGCCACTGAGCTACATCCCCATTATTATTTTTGAGACATGGTCTTGCTATGTTGCCCAGCCTGGCCTAGAACTTGCAATCCTCCTGTCTCAGCCTCACCAGTCGCTGGGATTACAGGTGTGCATCACCATGGGAAGGTCATTTCTCAGCCAGGATCTCTCAGTGACACTGCTGCTTACCCTTCCCCTGTATGGAGGTTACCCCTGGGCACAGTCAGTACTAAAGGCACAACTGTGCACCAGGAAGTATGCAGAGGTCTCCTGACAGTTGAATTTCCAAGGCCTGTGGACTCACCTCAAGGACTGCATATCTTCAATGCAGCTTTACCCAACTCTGATGGTCACCCACCTGCCTGGGTCACAAGACTGGAGTGAGAGGAGGGAGACTGGGGGAGGTATGCCTTTGGTGTGCAGATGAGGGGAGCAGGGGAAGTTGGGGCTTTGGGGATGGGACAGAGGATGGCAGAGGAACAGAAACAGAGAGTGGCTAATGGATGCCCATCATCTGTGCTAGGGTGCAGAGCCCAGCACGTGATGGGAGGAGAGGTGCTACTCAGCCAAGAGTGTTTTGAGCTATTCCCTGAACCTACGTTTTTTCAACAAACACTGAGACTGAGCTATATGTAACTGTTCACGTTGGCAACAGCAGTTTGAAACTGTCCTTCAACTATGTAAAGGCTCACAAAGACTAAGCACCCTCCCGCCCTGTAAGCCTCTGCTGAGGCACGAGGACAGGACACCCTCCATCCTCTGTGAGGCGTGGGCTGAGGGACCGACAAGTCTTCAGAATAGGTTGCATGTGCTGGCTACGCTCACTTACACAATCAGGCCACCTGTCCAGTGCACAAGCCTCCCCACCTTCCTTGTCCTCATCTGGGCCATGAAGAGTGACAATGCAGTGGTCATCGGGAAGATGACAGCTCTCGGAGGATTCTATTCTCTTGCTTGGTTCTTGCATTTCTGATTATGATATTTTCGGTGACCCAATTGTCTATTCTCTCTCAACTCTTGGAAGAGCACCTTAAAGCTCCAGCGCATGCCTTTTAAAAAAACGTGCTATCTGCAGCAACTTAACTTTGTGATTCAGAACCTCCTAACTACTGTTCCATCACAAGAAGACATGGAAATGCCAAAGGCTGGGGCTAAGTGAACTGCTGCTCTCATGCACAGTCCCTCTATTCTAACCATGCTCATCGACAGACCCACTGTTGGCTTTGGAATAACCTGGAGCCTGGAAGTGACAGCATGGTGGGAAGACACCATCACCAGAATCCCATGGAGGCTTCTGCATGAGGTTTTACTTAGGAGAGGCAAAGCTCACAGACATGCAACCAGCCCTCCCTGTGCCCACCCTTCCTCATCAGTTCACTTACAGAGGGTTGGTCCTCCTGTCTACCCTCCTGGGACCAGGATGTAGGGTGGGAAGCAGAATTGGAGGCAGGGTACAAGATGATGGAAGAAAGGAGTCAGGTGGGGGCTCTTGATGTTGCAGACTCAGGTTTGGCTCCTGCTCTGCCCCTTGCTGGTTGTGACAAGTTACTTAATGTCATAGGCTCAAGTCCCTCACGTATGAGGAGGGAGGGGTAACAGCATGAAAAGCTGACTGCTAAAGCAGAGGGGGAAGGCTGGGCCCCCTGCCAGGGCATGTGGGACAGGGACCCTGAGCATTATCAGTGCAGGCTTCCTTTTCCACTTTCAACCCACCGTGTGGCGCCTTTATGGAATAGTTGCTGCAATAAGACAAAAACCAGAGAAGGGCCATCTGAGGTGGGACAAGACCACTAGTACTGTGATGAGCCCTTAGTGGCCAGGGAGAGGCACGGGCAGGACCAGGGTCAGAGGTGGGTGGACAAGTTACTGTCTTTTTAAAGGCCTAGCAGAGACCCAGGGAGGATGAGTGCAGCCAGTGCACCTGACTCAGCTCCTCTCCAAGCTGCTTCCTGTGCTAACCACATGTCCCTCTCCTTCTTGATCCGTAGTGCAGTTCGACATGATGCGTGCCTGCAATATGGTGGCCACAGCAGCGCTCGCCATGGGTCAGCTCACCTTCGTCCTGGGGCTTACAGGCTTGCCTCTGATGTCACCTGATTCCCAATGCTGGGAGGAGGCTATGGCTGCTGCATTCCAGCTGGCAAGTAAGTACTCTGGGCAGGTAGAGTGACCATGCCATAGCCCCATCAGACTGGCCAACTTGCTAGGGCCTCCTGATGTCATGGGGGTACCCCAGGGCCTTGGGTGACATGGGGGACAGGCTGCGTCTCTTAACCTGGCCAAAGATGGCCCCCATGTTCATCTCTCCCTTACTGTGGGCAAAAGCAAGACAGACATGTACACTCAGGGGTGAGGAGTACTGAGAACCTGGTCACCTGGCCTTGAGTCTCTTCTACCTTTTCCCTATTAAAAGCAGTGCTAGATTACTGGGGTGATGTGCTTTTCCCAGTCTATGGGATCTGTACCTGCCCTGCCCTTCTGAAACCCACATGGGGGCAACTGAGACTCATGTTCCTGCTGTCTGCTCAAGCAGCCAGGGAAGAGCTGGTTTGTACTGGATAGAGATAGGAGAACCCAAACCTGACTCCGGCCTCCTGCTGCCCCAGCTCACAGGCACAGGCACAGGCACAAGAAAGGCCAGACACATGTTCTATTGTCAACATTGCTTCCCCTCCTTCCCTCAGTGTAACCCCTTCTTACGAGCAAAATAAGACACAGGACATGCCAGTGTGTCCCACGCTGCCCAAAGACAGAGGAGGTTCATGTACGTGTGCACACAGAGCTTTTTTCTGGCTGTCACAGATGCAAGCCATGACCTGCCTCCCTCACCCCTGTGCAATTGTGTGGTGGGGCCCCATGTGAGGCCAGGATTCTTGGTTTGATGTGGCTCTGGGCCATTAGAAAATGAGCCTGTTTGGAACACTGGACCTGCCATCTGGGCTCATCTGGGCCCTAATGGGCAAGGTGGGACAGGGCATGAGAACACCTTGCTGTTTTTAAAGGGCAAGAGCATGAGCACTGTCAAAAATGATCCAGAGAATTATTCTGGTGGTTCTGGACAAATGTCTGTGACCACCCCTACCCACAACGACCTTGGGGTCCCTCTGCTCTAGCCTGTGGACTCAAAAGAGTTTTAAGGATCCTGGCCAACCCAGGGAAGTTCAAGTTTCTTGCTACTCACTTGAGACAAGTCAGCTCATCAGAAACACAAGGCTCCTGTCTGCAGGGCTAGAGCATGTGGTGCTTTCCTTCTTAGTGTATAATCGCAGCCTTTCCCAGTGTCAAATGTACAGTCCCAACAGAGGAAAACTGTGGGAAGTCTGAGGTGAATCATTCTAGGAATAATGGATCCTGGATCCTTATCTTTCTTGAGAAATGCAATTTCCAGAATGAGGCCAGCCGGCATTCTGGGCTAGAACGGGCCGGAGTATAGTAAGGAAACTGGGCTGAGTGCTATGAATAGCTGAGCAACATAGTCCTGGGAAAGTCACTTCCCTGTGGCTGAGTCAGAGCAGGAAGGCAGGATCATGATGTCCCAGTGGAAGAACACAAGGCTCAGTAGCAAGAGACAAGGAATTGCATCTTGGTGTCCATGGCTATCACTGTGAACTTGGGAGAATTGCTGAGCCAACTGCAGTTTACCTAGTGCCCAGCCCCAACTGGTTATGAGAATAAATGAAGTAGGTAGAATGAGATCAAGGATCAATTCTGCCTCCTTTCCTATTCCATGACTGAGGATAAAAACACAGAATTCCAAATTATGAGACATATTTAGGAAAGTTACCTGCTTTGCCTTCTGCTGACCTAAAGGCCACAAAACAGGAAACATTTTCCTTGTTCTTACTAAAGCCAGACCTCCATCATGTGTGACCCTCTGGAATTCCATCCCTTCAAGAAGGAAATGGAAGATTTTGAAAACATGATTGGAAAAACTGGGCTATAAAAAGATATTTTAGAAAGAGAACAAACCCAGAAACAAAAACTAAGATTTCTGGAAGCACAACACTGAATAGATGCCATAGAAAGTGCTATATCTGGAAATAAATGACAGGAAAAAGATTATTTTAGTGACATAAAATAAATGCAAGTAACAGTTCTAGATTCTGATCTCCTACCTCCTAGCAGGGTAATCAAACTGATTGCTGTCCTTCTTACTGTCTTCCTCCGAAGACTACTATTTGGAATTATTAGAACTACTTGGGGCCTAGCACATCAGACTGAGAGGTTGTCTCCTGAAAAACTCTGGTTTCAGAAGGCAGCGTTGCTTCCAAATAATACATTTTTAAATACCAAAATGGGGAAAAGTCTCACATTAACTAAAACTGAGCTGTTTTGCAGCAGTTCTGGAGATGTGCCAAAGGCCTCCAGGGGCCCTGTCCTGGTGTGTGAAGGGTGTCAGTGGTTACTACACCCCCTGAATATTTCTAGGCCAGCACAACTTCTGAAAGGGCTGGACCAGACTCTTCAAAAATCATCAGACAGGTGGAGGCCAGCAGAAAAAGCCAGAACACTGGGCGGCAGCAGCCCTGGGCATTTTGGGTGGCTTTTCAAGCCTCCACAGGCTGCCCCACCCCTCCTGCATGACACTCCTAACAGGTCCGCTTTGCCCCAAAAGGAAATGCATTTGGTCTGTTTAGACTCGTTTCATTGACAAACAGTACAGGCAACAGTTATGTGCCTTTCTTCTATCATGCTGCTAATTTTAGCGCTGGGTTTTTTCCTGTGCTCTGGTCTGTTTTAAAGCCAGGGAGAGACTACAGGGCGCCAGGATGTCCTGTCACAGGACGAGGAAACGCCTGCTGTTACCTGTTGTCAAGCAAACCTCAATCCTAGAGCTGGGGTGAGGTGGGCAGGGAGGGGAGAGGAGATGCTAATGCACAGAGGGAGGAAAGCAACTAACCCCAGGAGGAGGCTGGAGAAACCTGGAAACCAGCAAAAACACGATGTGCTGAAGGGAAGCTCCTGATTTATCCCAGAGAGACAAGGGTCCGGGCTTTTGTCTACTCCACTCCACAGCTGGTTCTGGACACCAGGGCCACACTCCGCCTGGCCCTGGGTTGGAAAAGGACCTTCCTTGAATCTCACAGGTCTTCATGTCAGGAATGTGCATATCAGCTTTCTGGTGGTTTAGGCTCATAAGTTCTGCCTAACACGTGCCATGGTGCTGGCATCTGCACTTGATTTTCTAAGTATGGTTTCATTTTACCTTAAAGTTGAAAACATTCCTTTCTGTCCATGCACTGGATACCTGTGGAAACCTGCATTTTCCCTGTAACGGATCACTCCGCATGTCAGACAGGCCTGTGACATCAAGGTCCATGCAGCTAGGTCTGCCAAGGTCCTTAGGAGACAAGACAGGCCAAGGCTCTTGGAACTCTAGCTGCCACAGGCAAGTTCACTCTGCCTCCCTGCTCTGTCCTTCACCAGATGCCTTCTTCTTTGCCCTTTTTGGTTTCTTTGTATAACGGGCATGGCAGGCACAAAATGCCAGTGTTTTCCTGTCCTCTCCTTCCTGAGGCCCCTTTAGGGCACAGTTCCTATACCAACTGATCCATCAGCTCATTCAGATACAATACACAGAAGCCCTCCCAGAAGCACCTCAAGCAACAAGAGTGATGATAGGCTCCTTGCCTGTGTGCTTGTGACCCCAGGGGGAGGGAGGACTGAGATGAGCAGCTGCTGCCCAGCTTGCTCTGTGGTCCTTTTCCCACGTCTGCTCTTTTACTTACTTTCTGATGGCCTCTTCTCTTCTCTCTCCTGCACCTTTCCCATGGTCTGTGGTCTTGCCAGCTGTGTAGGTAGGCACAGGTGGAAGAGGGCCAGGCACATAGCCTACAAAGTGGTGAGCTTGTTCTGGCCTCTGCCTATGTAAGCCAAGCTGCACGCAGCATATGACAGGGAACTAGGGGCTTGCAGAAGTGCAGTTCGGGAGGCTCCTCAGCTCTGCATTGGAGAATGGTCCCAGTCCTCCCAGGTGTGTCCTACCTAGTGCTCCAGCTGGGGACCAGTGCTCTATCTATACAGGCAGGTGTGGAACCCAGGAGCTGGGTTCCAC
>NW_026000185.1:7654251-7673376 GCF_001458135.2 Marmota marmota marmota | reverse complement strand
GTGGAACCCAGCTCCTGGGTTCCACACCTGCCTGTATCCTTGTTGCCATGTATCCTGGGATGAGTTCCTCCACCCTGTGCCATCTGCTTATGTGGAGGGACGTATGACCCTGCCCACAGGAGTGGGTTTTCAGGAGGATGCTGGTGGTATCCTGCTAACTTACCCCTGGAGTCCTGTTGGGTGACCCCCACACAGGGAGCTGCCATCCTCAAACTGCTTCCACTATGCCCGCACATGCAGAACTTGGGCTCTTGCATTGTACACCCTGGGAAGGCCAGCTGTCCTTTGTGGAGGCACCAAACTCTTCCTCTCCAACAATAAATGTTTATGGAAGCCAGCTGTCAGGCCTTGGGCCACATGCTGAGTTTTCTCTCACATTGACAAACTTGCCTGTGTCCATTTCTGCCTGCTCACACCTTTATCTCCATAGTTCAGAGCCCATCTGCAAATCCAAACTCATCGGTGCTACCCAGACCACTTGTGACACTGGGTTTTGGTTGTCTCCCATATAGCCAGTGCAGAATGCTGGTAAAGAAAGCTGCCATAAGCCTTCCCTGGCTCCACATCCACAGCTCCCTTTCTGGAAATCACAACTTTCTTATGATGGCAAACTCACCATATACTCAGGGTCACTTAGCTCATCCCCAGGGACGCTGACTAGATCCACCCTTGAAAGGATAAACATTGTTGAAAAGCTCACATCGTGAGCTGGTTGGGAATTTTGCTGTTTTCTGGGGGTTGTTATGGGAAAATAGTTAGTCTTTGTTTATTCTGAATAATTCACTTCTCTGTCTTCTGTACCCAACCCCTGAGCACCAGTCTACCATCCCAGCTGCATGTCATCATCTCTCCATTCCCTCCTGCAACTGAGAATACCCAAGAACCTCAGGCTCCTGTGGAAGTACATGATTCCCCTCCCCAGAACCATGTGGATCACCATCATCTTGCTGCACACAAATGCTGGGCATGCCAACCCCAGCGGTGCCTGGATGGTCTTATTCAGCATTCTCTTTGGAAGCCAGTGGTGTTAGATCTGAAGGACAGGCGTCTCATTTGCTGGGAGCATCAGGGGTCAGCCCCAGGGTCTTTCCTCTGATGCCACCTGTGTGTATATTAGACAGTCGTTCTGAAAGGAAGGCCTTGTGACAGAAGCTGAGGCCCTGGGAAGCAGGCAGGAAGGAAGGGAGAGGAAAGGGATGCTCTGGCTGTGTTGTAACTCACACTGACTGTGGCCAGCCAGTGCACAGGAAGAGGCTGTTTGCTTTGGCAACGTGACTTCATGGAGATGAAATCAACCCCATGGCAGAACTGAGTGTTTGCTGAAGCTCTTCCCTTAGATGTGTTTCTGGACAAACTGATTACATCACTAAAATGTTTTGGGAGCAGAATCTTCAGGGTGAAAGGACACGGAGAAAGGGAATCTTGTTTTAGAGGCAGTGACAGTGGGAAGCTTCAAGCTGAAGGCCAGGCTTAGCTCAAGTTCATCTCCTTCCAGTCCTTCCTGTCTCTCCAGCAGAGAAGGTCCCGAAAGTGAAAGCTAACTTTTAGAATAATGCCTGTAGTGCAGTGTGACCAACCAGCCCACTCCAAACGTCTCTTTACCCTCCTTAGGTGGTCCAGATTGGCAACATGGTGCATAGTCACATATACATCTGCTTTCCTCTTTTTGTTTGCTTTCTACTACTGATTATGAAAAGGACAAACCCTTGTTCTACATGTCTGCATGGTCCATAAAGTCCCTTCTGTGTGGGCTCAGAGCAGGATATGGACAATGGCCAACCATAGGAGCTGACTGATGCTAACAGCTGTGCCCTTGTGCCTATTCTTGCATGCTGGGATGAGGGCAGGGTCCCCTCTTTGTAGTACAAGTGTCCCTGTGCTGGCCTCATCTGCCCCTCCCTGTGCTCAGGTTTCTCAGGGTTTAGGCCCGGCCGTGTTCTGAGAACTGTCAGCCTCAGCAACTTAGTGAGGCCCTCAGCAACTCAGCGAGACCCAGTCTCTAAATAAAATATAAAAAAGTGCTGGGGATATGGCTCAACCCCTGGTCAACAGCCCCCCCCCCCCCAAAAAAAAAGTATGTGCTCTAAGCTGCACAAAAACAACATCCAAGCTTGGGCTTCATGCAGGTGTTTTGAGTCACCTTTGCAGCAGGCCACAGTTCTAGGCTTTCCTTTGTACTGTTCTGGAGAAGGTAGATGAGGTATAGACCCTGAATCACACTCCTGTTAGAGAACTGAGACACCTGGAACTCTGGGAAATCAGCCCAGTGCTGCCTGCTGCTGGGTTCCCAAGCATGGTTTTCAAGACAGGTGGTGAGAGAGGTGGAGACTTGGCTTGTTCGCCATACTTGCTCCATCATCTCTCTCACTCTTCCATCTTGTATTTTTAGGACATAGGTGGCTATGTCCAGACTGTTTGTGCCCCTGTGAAGTCTCATTTCTTTGATCAATTTATCTACACACTGAGTGTTCTTTAAACTAATACATGAAAAATCGTGTTTGTAGAAGCAGTTACATGTTCTGAAGCCTTTGTACACGGTAAGCAATATGGATAACTCTGGGGAAGCAATAAAGAGACTAAAATGGTTAAAACGGTCTGCCTATTTAAAAAAAACATAGTATGCTGATCTTAAGAAAATAGCAAGGGCTCAGGGTAAAGCTCAATGGAAGAGTGCTTATCTGGCATACACAAAGCTCTGAGTTCAATCCCTAGCAAAGCAAAAAGGAAAAAAGGGAGAGGGAGGAGAAAAAAGCAGACAATAAAGTACTATGGCTGCGGCTCTCAGTCCAATGCTGCTGAGTGCCAGGCAGGCAGAGGGAGCTGCTCTCCATTCCTTCCCAGTGGGCTCCTGAGGGACAGGGCCTGTCTGGGCTGGGCCAGGCCTCCATCCTGTGCTGCAAGGGGGAGCCGCCTGGGGCAGGAGGTGGTACTGCTGCTTTGCCCACTCTGCATCTGCTCCAGGATATCAGGCTTCCCATTTGTTTAGAGTTGATGCCTATGCCTACTGGGATGGTGGGACCTCACCAAATGCCACTCCCTGGGAGAGGTCCTAGCCCTTGCTTCCCAGCTCCTCTGGATATAGTGTTTAATTTCACCTTCACCCAAGAACACCAGTTCTTCAAAGGAAAACCCTAGGCCTCAGCCATTTGAGATCACTAGTGATGGTACTTTATGAGGTCCCTAGCTTGGCAGTGAGTCTCACAGGTCAGCTTAGTACAGGCTATGCACAAGGACGCTGAAGGGCACCAGCTCCAATGTGTCTTCTTGACAGTGGTCAGTGGGGAACTGTCCCCCTGATAAGTGCTGGTCACTAAAAAAAAGCCTAGGGTGATATCCCCTTCATCTTCCTTTCCACACTGTAGTCCATTTCCTTTCACACCTACTGTGATTTGTCTTCAATTATATACTCAGCAAGTAACTGCTGAAACCATGGGGAGCGGGCGTGGGTGCATGTGGTCAATGAGTGGAACAAGCTCTAGGAGTGACAGGGGAGGAGGCCAAGTGACTCTAAACTGAGCTTGGAATGACTGGGGACAGGAGCCACTCCTTCCCAGGGCTGGTCAACTAAAGGGAGTGCAGCATGAGGAAAAGTCCAGATCAGATGGATGTGGCATTTTGGAGAAGCAGAAAAGGGCTGTGTGGCTGCAGGGAAGCTATGGGTAGTGGGGAGGAAATGGGAGGCCATGCAGGTCTGCCAGGCTGCAGTGCAGTCACCTTCTAAGGCAATGGGAAGTCTTGAGTCTTTATGGGCTGAGATCAGAGGGCTGGGGTGGCTCAGGGGTAGAGTACCTGGCTAGCCCGCACCAGGCCCTGGGTTAGATCCCCAGCATGGCAAAACAGTAACAGCAAAACTCAGATGGTGGGGGAGACAGGAGGAATGCTTTCTGACAGCTGTGTGGGGCTGTGGGAGGAGTGTCAGATGGGCTGACAAAGTCTGTGAGCATAGCTGTGAACCTGGAAATGTGCTGCCTGCCATGTGCCCAGCTTCAGTGAGGCAGAATCTAAAGAGTGGCACTTGGAACATGATAGAAGGGCCCTCAGAGGTCCTTCCCCCACCCAGAGGCTCAGCCACACCCAGGTATTCCTGCTAGCTTTATTCCCTCTTAACTTTTCTTTAGATTGTTGAGCTGCGCCTATGTTTGGACTGTACATGCAGGAACTGTCCTGTGTGTCCTCTGTGATATTTCCTGGGCCACATCTGAGGTATCCTGGTGAAATGCTTGCTCATACTCTCACTGAATTCCCCTGCTGGGCTGTTTACCATGGATGCGCATTTCAGAGGCACTTGATTTGGGGCCATGACTGTGAGTTTCCTTGAGTGGGACTACAGCTCCCAGGGCTACATGGTGCTATTCCCACAAGGCTGGTCCCTGAGGGCAGGGCAGGTTCCCCTCTGCTTGCATGTGACAGTGCTTGGTGTCTGCTTCCCTGTTAACTTTTCCAGTCTGGTAAGCATGTCAGTCCTTTCCAGAAGGTTCAAGGTCAGCTCTTTCAATCAAGTTCTTGTAGCTTACAAGTCTCTAGATAAGGTCTCTTGCCAGCAATTACTTGCAGACAAACTCTTTCTTTTTATGCATCAGTGATATAAACCGACCTGACTTTAGACAAGGGAGCTGTGCGAGGTGTGAGGTGGGGTCAGCCCTCCAGGTAGTGCCCCTTGATGGTACGGGGAGAAAAGTGAAGGATGCTATGGGATTAGATCTGAGACCACATACCAAATTTTTAAAACGCTGCTGTAGCATGCACAAACTGAAGGGAAGCTCAGGAAAAGGAGTACAGCATTTGTCATGGCAGGGGTGGGTGGACCCCTGGTAGCACCAGCTGCTGTTCTGTGGGCAAATTCCTTCTAGCTTGCATTATATTGCTGGCTACTGTCTTCAGTCCTCATGCCCTGCCCTGCTTATACTGCCTCTCATCTCAGACACAAGGTGGCACCCTCTGTACCCATCCTACCTCAATCCCAAGCATGACAAACTATTGGTTGGCAAAACACGCCCAAAGACATCATGAAAATGAAGGGACACATACTGAAAGTGTTTTCACTTTCATAATACGAAACACTGGTATAATTGCTTTACTCCACTAATGCAAATGCTGATATCATACTCTCTGCTGGTAGAGAGGAATGCCAGCAGTTCCTGGCAGGCAGAGTGCGCCATGGGTGGAAAACAAGCACCCAGAAGCCCTCCACACATAAACTTACAGAGCACCACACAAACATCCACAGCATGGTGGGTACTACTGCTACACAGGACAAAAGAGAGGCAGGTAATGTTCACTCATACTTTCCAGAAGCAATGTCATTGCACTGATGTCACTGCTTGTGTTTTAGATGAGTCAAAGCCTATGATCACCCCATTCCTCATCTGTATGTCTTGTTCCTCATCTGTATGTCTCAGTCTCTCCCTGTGCCTATGGATACTGCTCTTTCCTTTGAGGCCACATAGGGCCATGATTTGGTTTTCTGAGGAAAGCTGGGGCTCTGTGAGTGGAAGGCCATTGCTAACAGACACACAGGTCAGCCTGCAGGCCAATAGTGGGATAGTAGTGGGGGTTCAGCTTGGCAAAGCCCAGGAAGGGGATGTGATCTGATCCAGCCCAGGTAATGGAAAGTTTGGTAATTTATGTATGAGAAAGACTCACCCAGGTCACCTGGTCAATGGAGGATGCTGCTACTGGGGACGGAGTGGGACTGGCCTACTGTGTGATAGGAAAGGCAGCAACAGTAGAGCTACAGGGCTTTTTGTTTTTTGGACCAGGAACACTTAACCACTGAGTAACCACCTCAGCCCTTTTTTATTTGGAGACAGGGTCTCATTAAATTGCTTAGAGCCTTGCTAAGTTGGTAAAGCCAGCTTGGAACTCTTGACCCTACTGCCTCAGCCTCCCGAGTGGTTAGGATTACAAGTGTGGGCCACGTGCCCGGCATAGCTGCAGGTCTTAACTGTTGGGAAACCCAGATGGTGGGGTGGGAGGGAAGAGAGGGCCTGGTGCTGCTGCCCAGAAGCTGGTCCAGGTGATTCTACCCCTCCCATGTAGCTGGCAGGTCAAAGTGAGAGCAGGGCAGAAGCAGAGAACCGTGTGAGATCCACCTGGGTGGGCCACCCTCCTTAGGTCCCTAATCTCCACTCTCCACTCTCACCCTTTCTCTCTTCTTTGGGTGCACAGACTCTAGGCCATCTTGAGAAGAAGAGAATCTCTACTTCCTCTGAAAGCAAAGTCATGAACAAGACGACACACAAGAACAGGAATTTGGACCCTCTTTCTAGATAAGATTAAGGAAACACCTATTTTTGCTTTGAACTAAGCATTTATAAAAGCGGTCGATTTAACACAAAGTTATTGCTAGGTCTGGCTGAGATTCATCCAAGTAGGGAGGTGCTATGAGCAGGGAAAGGCCCACACCTGGAAGATTCCAGGACCCACTGCAGCTACCAGAGTTGTGCCCCACCCAAAGCCCCAGGTCCAGGGGCTGGGGAAAGGGGTGTAGCTTGCCTTCCGGGGAGCTCTGGACCAAGTTCTGGCTCAGAATAGGACTTTCTGAGTACTTCTCTTCTGTCTGCAGGCTTCGTGCTGGTCATTGGGTTGGTGACATTCTACAGAATTGGCCCCTACACCAACCTGTCCTGGTCTTGCTACCTAAACATCGGTGCCTGCCTTCTGGCCACACTGGCAGCTGCCATGCTCATCTGGAACATTCTTCACCGAAGAGAGGACTGCATGGCACCCCGGGTGATTGTCATCAGCCGCTCCCTAACAGCACGGTTCCGCCGTGGGCTAGACAATGACTACGTGGAATCTCCATGCTGAGAGGCCCTTCTCAGGACTTTACCTATGAATATCCACTATAACAGAATAGTTTAGAAATGGAGGGACTCTTCCATGTCTGCTTGTGTAGAGGTATGGGATAAGTCTGGTAACCCATAATATAAATCTGTACGATACTTGTATATATTTACTGTGTTACATACAAATATACCCTATGTCTTATATGTCTTATACGTCACGTGGACCACCTGCTCCTCCAGTACGATTTCCCTTGGCCAGTGCAGCATGGCTTCATGCCATGTGTTTCAAGGGCGAAGACGAGAAACTGAGACAGGGAAGAGGTGATGTGGCACCCTGCTCTCTGCCTGCCTTTGGGATTAATTCATTCTGTATCTGTTGAGAGGGCATCCCTGGTAATATTTCCTTTCACAAAGCAGAACACCCAGGAAGTTTTTCATGAAGTGTCCATGATATTCCTTGAGTGAATCAGAATTTATAACAGATGGTTTTATGCCATAATCAGATTAGTAGTATGCATTTTGCTTGACTGTTTTTCTAAGTTAAAATAAATGTAAACCTCTTAACTTTATCTAAAAACTGTATCTACCCTATCCATACTGCCAAAAGGGGAATTTCTTTAATGCTGATGTTACGAGGGGAGAAAGGATCTCCCTGAAGATCTGGTGGGAGTACATGGCCTTTATCCATGGTTCTGTGCAATGAAATCTCTATGGACTCTGAAAACCATGGCCTTGGGATGGCAGATCAACAAGACACGGAGGAGAAAGAACTCTGTTGGCTCTCCCCAGGGGGACCTCCAGCCTCTCCGGAGGTTCTGTGGGTGTGCAGTGCCTGCAGAACCAGGCTGCCTTCAGCTAAGCCTGTCCTTCAGTCTGCAACTCCCCAGGTTGGGCAGGAAACACCTCAGGTCTGGGTCTGCAATTCAGGGATCAGAACTGGCCCCCAAACTCAGGGCTGTCAATCCATGCATATAACTATAGTCCTGGTGGTTGGCTGGCTGGGCCTCTGCTTGATCAGGGTCACCAGGAGGTAGAAGAGGAGCCTAACATTGCACCTGACACTGGAGGCAATATGTAAGCTGGCCTCCTGGCTGCCTCAGAGCTTCCAAATGTCTACTGTGCTCAACCTTCCAATGAAAAGAAGGTAATCAGTTTGGATTCTGAAGCCCATGTTGTGCCAGGAATCTGTTGCTAGCCGGAACAAATGGTAAAATGGAAAACATTTTAACCCTCATAAAATGACTCATAATGAATGAAAAATAATTATGGACTAACCATCTACGACATACTCAGCCCACAGTATATAGAAATGACCAGACTCATGCTTGCAACTGAGCACGTTGATGTAAGCATTCAGTTCTTGCCTTCTTCCACTTGGCTCCTTTCTTAGCAATTGTTAGCACTATATAGATGACTATGTAGAAGCTCACTGAGGTTTAAAGTTGGCCATGGCATTTGTTCTGGCTGATCATGCTCATTGGAAATGAAAGTAATCCAAGAGAGGCTGGGCTAACCATTCGGTCTCTGCATGTCACCTCCAAACCAAAGGCCCTCTTTTCTACATGGCCAATGTGGACAAAGGCCCTTCCAGCTATAGTAAAGGCCTGGCCACGCTGGTCTGAGACAGAGAATGAGGATCTCAGGGTGCTTCCCGCACCACAGTCATCACAGCATACAACACCTGCTTCAAGCAACCGAGTTTCACACCTTTCCATATTTTTCTACCCTTTCAAAATTAAAATCCATCAAATGCTCTTGTGAAGGATTTCCAAGTTCCCTAGGTAATGGAGACGAGGTCCAGGCCCTGACTGTAATTGTTACAGCAACTCTAACTGCATTTTCACCTTGGTGTTTTTAGGGTTTAGTTATCAAAAATTTTCAGCAAGACTTATCAACTGCAGAACTTTCTACTATTAAGTATCCTGAACACTCAAAATATATGAAAACAGCTGGGTATGGTAGGGTGCACCCGTGATCCAAGAAACTGGGGAGGCTGAGGTTGGAAGATCACAAGTTCAAGGCCAGCCTCAGCAACTTTGCAAGATTTATAATAATAAAAATGGCTAGGGATGCAGCTCAGAGGTAGAGAACAGCTGGGTTCAAACCCCAGTGCCAAACTGCCCCCCGCCCAAAAAAACACAACAAAAACAAAACAAAACCACCATTAAAAACATCTGAGAGGCTCTAGCACCACAGATGCCAGAACCAGGCTCACTGCTTTGCCACACTGTGCACCATCTGAGGCTGGCTAGGCACGTCTGGGTACCCAAACTCAGTGGCATTTCATTGAGAGAAAATACCATTCAATATATCATGACACTTGATATTTTAAAATCCAGTCAAGAAGGATAGCAAGGAGAAAGGAAACAGTGTGTGTCACCTCACCTTTTAATGAGCTTGATAGATTTGAAAGCTTCATCCATGTCTCCAACAGTGATAAAGAAGCTGAAGTTGAGCATGGCATCCCGAGTAGGCTTGTCACAGTCCTCCAGCCCCACAAAGTCTCGCAGGGGTCTCTTGGCCACCATCTGGGGGACATGGTGGTGCCCAGAATTCACCCTGTCTTCTCTGTCTTCTTCACCAGGCTGAAGGACAAAGGCCCCATGTGTCTGTTAGTTCACATATAAAGGTAATGCCTACACTTAATTCTTTTGGAGAAAATCTACCCAAAGACAGGCACCCTGCTCAGCCACAGGCCAAGTGATCTCTTTAGGATCATCGGGAATCACTCAGGCTTGGGGTTACAGATAACAGGCCAACAAAAGCTGTCCAGGTGTGATCTTGTTTTCAGCCTCTAACTCACTGAAGTCAGATTCTCACATTTAAAATGTCTATGACTGTTCTCATTTTCTGTTATGTTTCATTAAATACTTTTTACCAGCTTGAGATCACCAAGTCAGATACACACATATATCTTTGTGAGGTCTCTGAAAGTTACAAGAACAGTAGTCTGATTTCAGGAAAAATTTTCCAAAATGATAACCTGGATGACTCACTGGAATTTTCTGGAAGAACTGTCAACATAGTGCCGTGTTCCCCAAACAAGCACCCAGAGGAGAGATGTTCCTACAGGGCACAATGTACAATGTGCAGGCCAACTTCCTCACCTGGACACCTTCCTCCAACCAGGACCCCAAACTCAAGCTATTGAGACTCCTGCTATCCCCACCACAGTCCCTTCTGCTGCTAACTGCTCTTCTGTACCCATGCCCCACTTACTCTCTTGTAGGGTGTCTCTCCAACCTGTACAAGCATTTCCTATACTATGGAGATTGTGACACACCCTCCTGGGACCTGCTTCTCTACAAGTCTTGATCTGCTAACACCCTGTGACTTCTTTTTTTAGTTGTTGATGAACCTTTATTTTATTTATTTATATGTGGTGCTGAGAATTGAACTCAGGGCCTTACACATGCTAGGCAAGTGCGCTACTGCTGAGCCCTAGCCCTAGCCCACCCTGTGACTTCTTAAAGGATAACTCTAGCCACCTTCCTCTCCAGCTCAGTTTCCACGAGCTCCTGACCTGTAGCCCCAGGGACCAGGTCCTATGGAGGAGAAACACTCAACCTGGACCTTCTCAGGCCTACTGTGGCTGTGGAGGCCCTTTTAAGCACAGCACAGACCATAACAAGGCCTCTGTTCAGAGCAGCTTGAGTGTAGGGGTCATATATGGGTGTAACTGGGTCAGATCAGGCAGAAGGCTGAACGTTTGGGCAGCTTCTGCATCCAGTGGAAATTCAAAAAATGTACACAAAACAACAAGGAGTTTCTGCCTACCTGGTGTAATGAACTGCAAGGAGGCAGCCAAACTTCCCCTGGGTAACACCATCAGCTCTGGTGTGGGTCTGATGAGAACCCAATTTGCTGTGTGAACACACTAGGAAATTCTCATAATTCACCATGCCCTGTATGCTCACAGGAGCTCTTGTTTTGGTTCCTCATCACTACTCTGTGAGGCAGGGATTGTTTATCCCACGTGACAGGAGACTGGAGCAACAAGACAAGGTCACACAGTGTAGGTTCAGGGACCAAGGGCCTTTGTACTCTCTCCCCAACTACCTCTGAATGTGTGAGCACTGGAAAGATGGGAGAAATGAAGCTTACGAGTTTGCATTTTGCAAATAATCAGAAGGGCAGTTTTTAAAGGAGCAAAATACATCTCACAGGTTGCAAACGCAGGTCAATTACACATTTTCTGTATGCAAATATCAGATGAAGTGGCTGGTGTGTGCCACAGGTCCAGGCCAGGCCCAGCCCAGAGCTGAGAAATCCTGCCAAGCCTTGACTGGTAACGCTTGAGCTGGCACTGGAATCTCGGCTGCCCGGCAGAGGTCCTCAGGTGGGCATGCAGCTAGGTGGGAAGAGTGGGAACACACCAACACAGCTCATGACTTGAAGCAAAGGGTCTTGAGTAGACAACAGAGTCAAGATGACCAATCCTAACCTGAGGCTCTGCATTGAGATTGCATCATACACACCTCTTCTCTGGAACAACTATAACCATGTAAAGAGAGATGAGAATGAGAGAGAAAAAGAAAAGATGCATGACATGTGGAAGAAACGAAAACCTACAATGAGAAAATTATGGGGGAAACTTTAGAGAGAGAATTTAAAAGAACTTTCCCAACTTTAAGTTCTCAAAGAAAAATTAAAGCATATAAGGAAACAAAATGAGATTGGAATTCAGAGAAACACCAGTCTGGTGCTGATTTACTTAAGGTAAATCAGCTAAGGACACCTACAAAGAATCCTTGTGTTTGACAAGACACATCCACACTTTTCTGACCAACTCTATCTTAATGCACGTGGAAGTATAACCAACCAATGGTCAGGCCAACTTTGTATGGCTGTGAGATACTGCTCTATGCCATACCTTGGAGAGCCACGGCCAGGTTCACTCTTGCTTCCAGTGCATGTGTAACTATCCACAGGTCTAGCCAGCCCAGAACCAGAGACAGGCAATGTGTGCTCACGGAACTCTCACAAATCAAGGGCCAGTACCCTTCTTGCCTCAGATCTTTTATGCCACCTCCTTTTAAAGTGAGCCCCAACCCCAGCAAGAGCCCTGGTGGGTTCTCACGCTGCTGGGGACTGCCTGTCAGCCCATGCAATACAGTCTCATTGGTTCACTTGGTTGCACAGAGAGGCTGTGCCCACAACACTCAGGTCCTTCATATGCTCTGCGTGTCCCTCTGTGGTCTATCACCTTCCCCCAAGCTTTGGCTGCAGAATTAACAGATGCTATCTGCTCAAAATTAGAAAAGAACAGGATCTTATTTTTAAGATCCATTTAAACCAGAAACATGTAAACCAGGTAAAAGTTGACACTTTTTAGTCATCCTAACATGACAAAAAAAGGGAGATGGCAGAGGGGTGGTCTATGTGTCTATGGAAGGCGTGGACCCTGCAGGAGAGCGCTTCCTTCTTTTAGGAGATCAAAACTCCTAGCAGCTGCCATACCCCAGCTCTGAAGGGAAGCAGCAGCCCCTACACCCTGTAGGACAACCTGGGCTCACTGACAGCACCAGCCCAGGCAGAATTCTGAGCTGGCAGGTTCCTTGGGCTCCTGGGTGAAAAAGCCTCTCAAGCAACTCTGGAGGCCCCAGGGCTGGAGAACAACCGGGTGGTGAGGCCACTAAAAGGAGCCACTCACAGTCCTCCTGGATGAAGGATGCTCTTGGGCAGACATCCCAGGCACCCTTTATTCAGCATGTCATTTCAGAACCAGAGACAGATTTGATTTTAGGTCTACAAGGGACCTGGCCATAAGGAGACTATGTCTCAAGGAAGGTAAAGAATTTGTTCAAAATCAACTAGTTAGGTATGTGTTCATGTGCGCAGAAAACGACCCCATTCTATGAAACCTCTGGAAAGGAGGCACTACCCTGTTCACAGCAACTGCCTCTACACTTGGGTTATAGAGATTTTTGACTATGGTTTTTACTTCTTTAATTATAGTTCTTAAATTTCCTATAGTGAATACAGGAATATATAATTTCCAAAAAACAGCTAGAATAAAAATGAAAAGATAGAAGAGCTGAAAGGTAACATGACTTTAGGAGAAAACCCAAAAGGGAAGCGCTTGGAGTCCTAGCCCGAATCAGACCAAGGGGACAACGTGCTCAGCATGACTTCTGACCATCCTAACAGCAAAGTCACTTTTTGGAATTTTTCCTAGCCCAGGAGACATCAGTGTGTGCAGACTTTCATGTAATAAATTACAGTGGATGGCTAAAGTAGCTTAAGGAGAGGTGAAAGTGGGGAATCTGGAAGACTAACATGCACCTCAGCGCCTCATGAGGCTTACAAGAATCACACCAGCCGGGGAGGGCAGAGGAGCCTGCAGAGCCACACCTTTCTTGTGAAGTAATAATGGGGCACTTCCATCCCCACCAGCACTTGGTAGGCGGGAGGCCGGGGGAAGGTCTCATACAGCAGGAAGCTATGCTCTTCGGAAATGAAGAAGGACAGAACCAAGACGTCCTCCTGGAAAGAAAGGATAACACTGTTTTTATCATTTGCTGTTTTCCTTCTCATTTCCATTTGCACTGCCAGGAAGTTCACATAACCCAGAGAAAACAGGAGTGTCAACTCTTCTCAGAGCATGTGGCCCCTGTATCCACTAGGGCTTCTCAACTGCTATCTGCCTCCGTTGGAAGGACCCAGCCCACCTAGCTGTGACGACCATCAGTGATTTGTCACTTCTATCTGAGCTGGTGGCATAACAAAAAGGCTCTCTCTATGTTTTAGATACCCCTCGGGTATCTTTACTCTGGGTGTGGTGGTGCGTGCCTATAATCCCAGTGACTGGGGAGGTTGAGGCAAGAGGATCCCTAGTTTGAGGCTGGCCTGGGTAACTTAGTGAGTTCCTGTCTCAAGATTTTAAATGAAAATGAGAGGGCATGGTGGTGCACACCTATAATCCCAGCAGCTTGGGAGATTGAGGTAGGAGGATCGTCAGTTCAAAGCCAGCCTCCAAAAGTGGGACTCTAAGCAACTCAGTGAGACCTATCTCTAAATAAAATACAAAACAGGGCTGGGGGTGTGGCTCAGGCCCACTTCTCACTGTCTTGGTGAGGCAAGTCCTGAAGTTTCAGGGTTGGTTGCCCTTTGCTTAGTTATCTGAGAGCCCACATAGATTCCTCTGAGAATGAGGTGGGTTAGAAGGAGGCTCACAATGTCTGATGTCCTGCAAGACAAAGAGCTAGACATTGTCAGAGGCCCCAGGTACAACTCAGGCACCCTGGGGCACATGGCATAGAGGTAGGAGGCTCTGTAGAGGAAGGACTTGGGTGGTCGGCCTTGTTGGAGGGTGATGGATGTGGTAGAATAGATGGAGCAGGGCCAGGCTGCCTCAGGTCCGACTGCAGCATGGGCTAACGTTGGGGTTAGTCCACCTGAGCTGCTTCAACACGTTTCCCAACTCAAAGGGAGAATAACATAACAGTTGAGATAACAAGAGAACCTGGAGACAAAAAGGGTAGAGTAGCAACTGTACCAAGCCCAAAGAAGAGAGAGGCACCACACACCAAAGGCTTCCTACGTTTAAGAAGGGTTGTGCGCCATAGACCCAGAGAAACAGTTCTGAATGGCAACCACACCTTCAAATGGCGGGAAGCATGAGGCAGATGCTCCCCTCCACATGAATGCATTTCCTTACTAACTCTCCCATAAGCCCAGTAACCAAGACCCTGTGCTTGCCACACAGCCACCACCTGTTTCTACAAACACTATGTGGCAAAGTGGTCATGTACCGTGGGGCTGGCGCTGTCCTGAGTGAGGGGCTGCTTGTCTGCAGCCTGTGGTTGGGGTCCCAGCACCTCCTGCACGACCTCACACACGAAAAGCCTGGGCTCGCTCTGATCCCAGAAATGACTCACGGGAACATGATTTGTCAGCCTTTCATCTGCAAAAATGTGGCTCCTAGAACAGAAGAGAAGAGCCATCTCCAAATGAGAAGAGCATTCCTGTTACCATGCCCCACACCACTTGTCCCATCCAGTCATCAGGCTGCAGTCTCCATATGCAGGTGAGTATATCCTATACTGCCATGCACCTTGTCAGGGCATGCTCAAGAGTTTGAGAAACTGGTTGAAGGGTCCTGGTAAAGTGCAGTATGAGGGATGCAGAACATGATGCTTGGGCTCTGGAGGTCTTGTGGAGGGTCCAGGACTCTCTCCAGAAGGCCCTTTGCCAGGACTAGTGGGATGGTGCCCCCTGCTAGGTAGCACAGATGCCAAGGCTTATAAATGTAGACCTGGGTTCCAGCCTTGGAGGTGACTATGTGATGATTCCTATTTTATCATGGTTCCTCTCATCTCTGAAATTCCATGTTTTATTGTCCCTGAACTCCACAAAGTACTGCAGGAAGACCAAAAGGAACTGGTTTAAAGAATGAAAAAGATTTAGGGGCTGGGGTTGTGGCTCAGTGGTAGAGCATTCGCCTGGCATACGTGAGGCATTGGGTTTGATCCTCAGCACCACATAAAAATGAAATAAAGATATTGTGTCCACTTATAACTAAAAAGTAAATATTACAAAAAGAGAGAAAAGAATGGAAAAGATTTCAAAAGAGGAAAGGCACCTGAGTTGAGAGAGAGACAGTGACTCTCATCTGCCTCCCCTAGAGGTGCATGGTCAACCCAGGGGTGGGGTCGGGGGGTTTGCTGGCTCATCAGCCCTTTCTGGCTATGTAGCAGGGTAGGACCCAGTCCTACAGAAAAAGAACATTCCTCATGGATGCTCCTGGCACCAGAGCTGGAGATGCTCCCATGGACCACATCCTTCTCTAGCACTGCAGATGTGATGTGCACAGTGTTTTGGACAGAGCATTTCCTGAGTGCCAGACACAGTAGTTCCTTAGGTATGAGACTGGCCTGGCAAGGGCTGAAGAATGGACAGAAAGAAGACTGCCATCCCTTCAAGGGAAGCCATGAACTGTGAAAGAGAGAAAAGTGAGAACTCAAAGACATTTTACAGGGAAAACTGGGGACTTGGGTCACAGCAGAGTTTGAAGAAGAGGTTAGTTCTGAAGTTTTAAATATGGGTGGCCAAGAGGAGGGTTCTGTGGTGAGAACTGGACCTTTGGGAAGTGGGCTCTGACTATCCCAGAGGGGTAAGATGCTCAAAGGCATGTGTTCTGAAGCAGGAGAACTGGGGCTGGATTACGAGAGAAGTGAAGATGGGAATGTTAAACTGGGGGAGCAGCAGGGGTGCAAGCTAGAGCATTTCAGGTCAACAGGTCAATAGGGGTCCACAGAAGGGTCTGATGAGGCAGGTATCACTCAAGAAAGGCAGAGGGACAAGGCAGGGGACTCAGAGGCTGGACAAGAGAAGGTGTGTTGGAAAGTTAAAACTAGTGAAAGTGGGGCTGAGGATGTAACTCAGTAGTAGAGCACTTGTTTAGCATGTGCCAAACCCTGAGTTTTACCCTCAGCATAGGAAAACAAACAAACAAACAAACAAAAAACCAAAAATGAAAAAACCTACCCAAAGTAGTGAGCAGAACAAAAAGGATGCTAGAACAAGCACTGAGCCCCCACTCAGTTCCTTTGCTCTTCCAGCCTTGGGGCAGCTCTGCGTCCTGTATTGACATGCACCCTTAAGAGTTTGAGAAACTGGTTGAAGGGTCTTGGTGAGGACCCTGGTGAGGTGCAGTCTGAGGGATGCACTGATCCATGCCTAAAGATTCCCATGGCATTTTTTTTTTCTTCTTTTGGTACCAGGGATCAAACCTGGGCGCTTAACTCCTGAGTCACATCTCCAGCCACCCCCACACCCCACTTCTTTTAAATATTTTTAATTGTCAATGGACTGACTTTATTTATATGCAGTGATGAGAATTAAACCTAGTGCCTCATACACACTAGGCAAGTGTTCTACACTGAGCTACAAACCCAGCCCCCCACCCCACTTTTTAACAAAATATTTTTAGGTGTAGTTGGACACAATACCTTTACTTTTATTTATGTGGTGCTAAGGATCAAACCTAGTGCCTCACATGTGCAAGGTAAGTGCTCTCATGAGCTACAACCCCAGCCTCTCTCCAGCCCATTTTATATTTTATATTGGGACAGGATCTCACTAAGTTGCTCAGGGCCTTGCCAAGTTACTGAGGCTAGCCTTGAACTCTCAATTCTCCTGCCTCAGCCTCCTGAGCCACTGAAATCACAGGCGTGGCTACGGCTCCTGGCCCACGGCATGCTTTCCTGTTGGCACTCACCTCGATGCTTATGCATCCACTTCTGATGTTAACTATGCTTCTATGCCACTGACATGGGGAGACTCGACCCCACCGCCCTCGGCTTGCTTTCCTGCCTAAATTCATGCAGAATCAATGTGAATGAAGGTGAACTATTCTAAGCACTTGAGGTCCATCCTGGGAATGTGTTCTCAGTGCCAGAAAGAACTACACATGTATGTTCCATTAACCTCTGAAGAAAGACAAATATATTCTTCACAAAGACAGTACCCTCCCTTCTGCTGGAGACAGCAATGGGTGTGAGGCTCACTATACTGCCTCTTTCCTGTGACTCCTAGGCCATTTCTACAGACCCTATGGCCAGAGCCCCTCCAAAGCTCAAGTTCCATTTTCTTTCTTTCCTTTTTTGGTACCAGGGATTGAACCTGGGACACCTAACCGCTTAGCCACACCCTCAGCCCTATTTTTTTTTTAAATATTTTTTTTTAGTTGCAGTTGTACACAATACCTTTATTTTATTTATTCTTATGTGGTGCTGAGGATCGAACCCAGCGTCTCACACGTACTAGGTGAGTGCTCTATCACTGAGCCACAACCCTAGCCCTATTTTGTATTTTATTTAGAGACAGAGTCTAACTGAGTTGCTCAGTGACTCGCTTTTGCTGAGGCTGGCTTTGAACTCACAATCCTCCTGTCTCAGCTTCCTGAGCCGCTGGGATTACAGGCAAAGTTCAAGTTTGTACTCAACCAACTCCAGAACCTTAGCTATGGAGGACAGAGACCAAGGTCTTGAATCCACTACAACTGCACAAATTTCTGTTATATATCCTGTTCTTACTACTAGTAAATGCTGTGAAGTTTACTACTAGTAAACTTCTGAAGCTTGAAACATAACTTAGGAACAATCAGGCCAGAAGATGTGAAATAGGCAAATGCTGTTTTCAACATTCTTTAACAAAATCCCCAACCATAATCTTACTTGTTAGTCTCTTGTCCATTAAAGGACAGCGACTCTCTCTGATCAATCTGTCCAGCCTTGAAGTCGAAGACAGTCACTGTGTCCATTTCAACATCATAGAAGCAGATTTTGGAATCGGGGCTGTTGTCAACCTGGGGAGAGAAGATGGGACAACTCAGGGACATGCCTGGACCAGTGCTGTGTGGGCCATGCTTTCAGAACTTACGCTCTGAGATCCAGCTTGCTTTTGTCCCACTGCTGCAGTCTCCAAGTGACTGCTTGATGTTGTCAGAGAACGGAAAACAAATCTGAAAGACTGTTTAGCTGCTCTTAGTATGGAATGGAGATATTTTCCTAGCTGAAGTTGATCAACTCAGGAAATCAGAAGGAATCTGAATTCTGACAGAGCAACATGCCGGATAAAAATGAAATAAACTTCACAAAATGGAGGCTGGAGCTGCGTGCTCCCAGCAACTCAGGAGGCTGAGGTAGGAGGATTGCAAGTTCAAGGCCAGCCTGGACAACTGAGACCATCTCTTAAAATAAAAACAAAGGGGGAAGGGCAGGATATAGCTCGGTGGTGAACTCGGCCTGGATTCGATCCCCAGTACCCACCTCCGCACCACCACCACCACCACCACTTGGAGGCTGGCCACACCAGGGAGTAAGTACTGTCCACCATAAGGCCAGGAGTGGAAGCATCACATGGCTCACCACACCCACTATCCTGAGCAAGCCCACACTGCTCGCTCTCAGCCTGCTGTCCAGGGTGGCCTGGGAAACTTTGTAAAATGACTGCTCCACTCACAAGTTCACAGCAGCACTACTCATGAGCAAGGGGAGACAGCAAGTGTGCAAAGACGGATGAATGGTCAGCAAAATGTGGTCCACCCTACCAAGGAGTAGTACTCAGCCATAAGAAAGATCTGAAGCCCTGGACGAGCTATGGAAGCAAGCTCAGTGAGAGGCAGGTAGGCAGGCACACAGGTTACTGCACCACTGTTACATTTGTATAGTGACCAGAAGAGGCAAACACAGATAGCAAGCAACTAGTGGTTGCAGGGAGCTGAGGAGATAGGGGAATGGGGCCAGACTGCCAAGGGTGATGGCATTTTCTTTCTTTCTCTCTCCCTCTACCCCCCAAGTCTGTCTTTCTCCTTCCTTCTTTCCTTCCTTCC